>NW_028290160.1:0-8818 GCF_059628265.1 Tinamus guttatus | reverse complement strand
GGGGGAGAAATCCTAGTGCTTGGGAATGGCAGATTTCCAGTGCCGGAGATGGATCCTAGTAGTAGGAAAGAAGATCCTGGTGCCAATGGGAAGGGGGAATCCCGGTGTCTGCAGGGGAGAATCCCAGTGCCAGGGTGGGATTCTGGAAGTGGGAGATGATCCCAATGCCGGAGTGGGCAGAGGAATCCCGATCCTGCCGGGGGGGAGCGGATCCCGGTGCCAAAGGGGAGATTCCCGGTGCCAAAGGGGAGATTCCCGGTGCCAGTGGGGGGCAGATCCCAGATTCTGGTGCCGGCAGCAGATCCCAGTGCCCGATGGAATCCCGGTGCCACCCGGGAAGCAGCAGCTCCCATTTTAGGGAGTGAAAAGAGCCCATCCCGGCACCGGAGCTGGAATTCCCGGTGCCCGCAGGCCCCATCGCGCTGCCGGCAGCTCCATAGGGATTCCGGCATTCCCAGGTGCGGCTCCTGGACGGCTCCTCGCTGACGCAGACGTTCCGGGCGCGGGAGCAGCTGGCGGCCGTCCGCCTGTACGTGGAGCTACACCGCGGCGGCGCTCCGGAGCCTTTCCGCCTGCTCACGCCGTTCCCGCGCCGCGTCTTCACCGAGGACGACATGGAAAAGCCGCTGCAGGAGCTGGGTACGGAGCCGGGAATGGCTCGGGGCTGCCGGAGCCGCATCCGGATCCGGCCTCCATCCATCCCGGTTTTCCCAACCTTTTTCCAGGTTTGGTGCCTTCGGCTGTGCTCATTGTGGCCAAGGGCGAGAGCTGAAGGAAGCGCCGGATCCTCCGGGAAATAAAACTGTTGTGTCCCCCCCAATGCGGCTGTTCCCTCTTGGTTCCCTGTGCCCGCTTCCCGGTATTCCTTAATGCCGGATGCTGCTGGAATGCTCCGGATGAGGGGCTCGGCAGGAGGAAATTGGGATGGGAGCGGGTGAAGGAGCCCCGGATCTGCCTCCGCTATCCCCAAAAATCCGTGGTTCCAGGTGGGACCAAACGGGAGCCTCCGCCGGGCTCTGGGGCCTCATTCCCAAGGGAAATCCTGCCCTTTCCATGTCCAAAAGCAGAAAGCTGGGGAGGACCCTGGCATCCCAGACAACCCCCCGGCCCCGGCTCTGCTTTTATCCCGGTTTCCTGGCTAGGACCCTCTGGATTCAGCAGTTTTCCCACCACCCCAAGGAAAAAGGAGTTTTGGGGATAGAAGTGAGCTTGGAAGTAGGGAATACAGCTATGGAAATGTTTTATTTGAGGACGGAGCCGCCGGCAGGGCCAACAGTGCTGGTGGCAGCATTCCAGCATTCCTGCTATTGTGGAATTCCCAGGATTCCGGCATTCCCGCTGTTGTGGAATTCCCAGGATTCCGGCGTTCCCGGCCCCTTCAGGGCGTCTTCCGTATCTGCTTCCCGACGGGATCCACGAGGATGACGACGCCCCAGGCGGCGACACCTGCGGGGGGGGGGGCGACACAGGTAAGACCCCCCCTCGCCATCCCATAATCCTGGGGGGGGCGGTTGCCATGGTGTTTTTCCTCCAAACAGCCCCATTGCCATGGCAATTTCCCCCCCCCCCCCCCGATTTAGGTTACCCCCCCCGTTGCCATGGCAACGTGCCCTTATACCTGACCCCCATCACCAGGGAATTTCCCCCCCCCCCGTTTCCATGGTAGCAACCGCCCCCATCATCATGGAGGCCCCCACCCCATCACCATGGAAACGGGGTGGGGGCCTCCATGAGGACTGGGGGGGGTTATCACCATGGAAACGGGGTACCCCCCGTCATCATGGAGGCCCCCACCCCACCCCGTTTCCATGGTGATAACCCCCCCCCATCATGGAGGCCCCCACCCCGTTTCCATGGTAATAACCCCCCTCCCCTTGTCACCATGGGGCTCCCCCCTCACTATTTATGGTAACAGCCCCCCCGTTTCCACGGTAACAGCCGCCCCCCACGGAGCTCCTCCCCGCACCCCCCATTTCCATGGTAACCACCCCCCACCGCCATGGCGGTGCCTCCCCCCCGCGTTACCATGACGATACCTCCCCCCCCCCCGCGGTTACCATGGTCACCCCCGCGGTTACCATGGTCACCCCCGCGGTTACCATGGTCACCCCCCCCCCCGCACTCACTGACGGCGAAGGTGATCTGGGCGATGGCGCCCATGGAGGGGGGGATGCCCCGTTTCATGCTCTGCCGCGGGCCCTGGTAGATCCAGGCGCCCGCGAGGAGCAGCCCGACCCCCCCCAGGATGCGGCAGCTCAAGCAGCCCCCGAACAGCGGCCGCGGCGGCGCCCCGGCCTCGCCGCCCGCGCTCATGGCCTCGCCGGAAGGGCCGCGCGACGCCGGCGCCGCCATGGCGAGTGAGGGCAGCGCAACGCCCTTAACCGTCCGCGCGGCAACACGCGCTGCATATGGCGGGTTCCGCTTCCCCTCGCTACAAACCCGGTCACTTCCTCCACGGGACCGTCCGTCGCGCCACGTTCTCGTCGGTCTCCGCCGCCTCCCGCAGCGCCGCCATCACCTGCTCGTTCTGCAGCCGCCGCCGCGCCAGGGCCTCCGGGGAGCCCTCGGGCAGGGCCTGCCGGGGACGAGGAGGAAGGTGATGGCGGCGGGTTCCGCCCGCGCCGGCCCCGCCGCCGCTACCGGCCGCCCCGCACCTTGAGCGTCTCCTGCCGCCGCCCCTCGCCGGCGCCCACGGCCGCCCAGAGCAGCAGCCCGAGCCCCACGGGGACGGCGCCCCGCGCCGCGGCCCGGGCCCAGCTCCGCAGCGTCTCCATGGGCGGCGGCGCCGCGGGCTAGAGCGGCTCCCGCGGGGCCGCTCCGCTGCCGCCCCGGGCCATAGAGTTGGCGGGATCATAGAGACGGCGGGATCATAGAGACGAGCTGGAGGACTTGCGGGGGGGGGTGACGTAGAGAGCGCTTCGCGCGGGGGGGCGTGCCTGCCCCCCCCATTCAACCCAAGGACCGCCCCCTCATTAGCATTAATTAACGAATCCCCCAATAAGGTTAATTAAGGATTTCCCCGCCCCGACACGCAGGACCTCATGGAGCGGGAACAGAGACACCAGAGCAGGGTGTGTGTGGGGGGTCAATAACTTTAATGACTATTTAATAACTTATTTAATAATTTAATAATTATTTCATGATCTGTAGTGAGGGGTGTCCCTTTTGTGTCCCCCTCCCGCATTACACAACAGCTGTCTCTGGAGTGTCCCCTTATCCCAAAGGGGTGACACTGGAGTGTCCTTGTCCCCAAGAGGTGACACTGGAGTGTCCTTATCTCAAATGGGTGACACCAGAGTGTCCTTGTCCCCATGAGGTGACATTGGAGTGTGTCCTTGTCCCCCAACAGGTGACACTAGAGTGTGCCTGTCCCCTGAAGGGTGACACGGGAGTGTGTCCCTGTCCCCAACAGGTGACACTGGCGTGTCCTTAACTCAAATGGGTGACACAACAGCTGTCCCTGGAGTGTGTCCTTATCTCAAATGGGTGACACGGGAGTGTTCTTGTCCCCCAAGAGGTGACATCACCGAACTGGTGACACCAGAGTGTGTCCTTGTCCCGAATGGGTGACACCACAGTGTCCCCGTCCCCAACGGGTGACACTGAAGTGTGTCCTTATCCCAAACCGGTGACACCAGTGTGTCCTTGTCCCGAATGGGTGACACCGCAGTGTCCCTGTCCCCAACAGGTTTACACTGGAGTGTCCTTATCTCAAATGGGTGACACAACAGCTGTCCCTGGAGTGTGTCCTTATCCCAAAGGGGTGACACCGGAGTGTCTGTATCCCAAACGGGTGACACCGCAGTGTCCCCGTCCCCAAAAGGTGACACTGGAGTGTCCATATCCCAAATGGGTGACACGGGAGTGTTCTTGTCCCCCAAGAGGTGACACCGGAGTGTCCATATCCCAAATAGGTGACACTTAAGTGTGTCCCTACCCCAAACTGGTGACACCAGTGTGTGTCCTCGTCCTGAACGGGTGACACCGCAGCGTCCCTGACCCCAACAGGTGACACCGGCGTCCCCCCCCTCAGGATTTCACCACCGTATAGACGTAGTAGGGGACCCCCCCGGGGACCTGCAGCTCGGCCACGCTCACCCCCCCCGGCGGCCGCTTCCAGGAAGGGCCCGCGGGTGTCGGGATCCTCGTCGGAAAAGTGCAGGAGGCGCCCGCCGGGCGCCAACAGCCGCAGACACTCGGCCACGAGGCCGCGCGCACAGCCGGATCCCTGCGGATGCCGCAACAACGCGTCGCACGTGCCCTTATCCAGGACCAGCTGGAAGGAACCCGGGCGGAAAATCCCCCCCGGAACCGCCGTCAAGGCGGTGGCGTCACCCTGGTACAGGCGGAGCCGGGAGCGGGGGTGCCGCGGAGGGGGACAGGCGCGCAACAGGCGGCGCAGGGTGACCAGGGCGGCGGGCGCCGCGTCCACGCACCAGACGTCCACCGGGTGCCGGGATTCCCGGTAAAGGCCCGGGCCGAGCGCGGAGGTGCCGCAGCCGACGTCCAGCACCCGCGTGGCCTCCGGGGACGGTGACAACAGCAGCGGTGACAACAGCTCGGCCACCGCCTCGTAGCCGAAGAACCAGTCGAAGTGGCCGCCGGCTCCCGCTTCCCGCTGGGAATAGAAGCGATCCCAGGTTTCCGGACGCTCCATGGAGCCCAGCAGGTCACCTGGAGGGGTTGGGGACACCTGGAGAGAGGCCACCCCCCCCGGCTGCGGGGCTGGGTCGTGACATGGGGTCCCCAGGGTGCTGGGGACACCCCAGGGCCACCTCCTTGTCCAAGGGAGGCTTGAAAGGGAGCTAGGGGGGACATTGGGGGTGTCCCCATGGCATGTGGGGACCTCAGGGCCACCTCCTTGTCCAAGGGAGGCTTGGAAGGGACATTGGGGTGTCCCCACAGTGTGTGGGGACCTCAGGGCCACCTCCTTGCTCAAGGGAGGCTTGACATGGAGCTGGGGGGGACATTGGGGGTGTCCCCATGGCGTGTGGGGACCTCAGGGCCACCTCCTTGTCCAAGGGAGTCTTAAAATGGAGCTGGGGACAGGGAGGAGCCTTTTGGAGAAGTCCCCACAGTGAAAGGGACCCCCCCAGGGCCACCTCCTTGGCCAAATGAGGCTTGAAATGGAGCTGGGGACACAGAGGAGCCTTTTGGGGAGGTCCCCACAGTGAAAGGGACCCCCTCAGGGCCACCTTCCTGGTCAAATGAGACTTGAAATGGACCTGGGGACACAGAAGAGCCTTTGGGAGGGTCCCCACGGCGGCAGCGACCGCCCCAGAGCCATCTCCTTGGCCAAATGAGGATTGAAATGGACCTGGGGACACAGAGAGGCCTTTGGGGAAGGTCCCCACGGTGACAGGGACCCCCCAGGGCCACCCACCTGCGGCGGAGCAGAGGCGCCGGGCGGCCCCGGCCCGGGCCCCCATGGCCCACCGGGATCCGGGCCGGCAGCGTCCGCAGGCGGCTCCTAAGGGAGGAAAACGATAAAAAAGCGGCAGGTGAGAACGGCGGCGGCCACGGGGAGCGACGCGCGGATTGTCGGGCCCCGTGTCCCGGCGCGCGAGGGTAGGACCAGCGGACGGAGGCCGCGGGCACCGAAGACATCGCACCGGGCTTCGCTCTCGCCTCCGCACATCACGGGCCCGGGCACCGCGTGGCCCGGGGCCGCCAAGAACGGGAGGCTCCGGCATTTCCCACCCTTAAAAAGGGGCTCCCGCTGCCGCCCTCCCCCTTCCTCCCCTCACCGCTCACCTCACGAAATGGCGGCCGCGCAACCGCGCGGCGCCTTTTATAACCTCGGCGCCGCGCGGCGATTGGCAGGAGGCGGCGGCCAATCAGCGGCGGCGGCGCGCGCGCTTCAGCCAATGGCAGCCGCCCGCCGCGATTCGAATGGACGGGGGCGGGGTCGCTGCCGTTCTCCGGAAGGGGAAGCGCAGTGAGGGACCTTCCCGGAAGTCGTGCTCTGTGGGGGCCGCCATGGGCACCGGCGGGAAGATCAACCGGCCCCGGACGGTGATTGGGGGCGCGGGAGGGGGGATCCGGTGAGGGGGGGGGGTTTCCGGTGTTAATGGCGCCTCTTCCGGTGGCAGGAGCTGAAGAAGAAGCTGTTCAAGCGGCGGCGGGTGCTGAGCCGGGAGAAGCGGCGGAAGCGGCGGATCGTGGGCGCCGTCGTGGACGAGGGGCTCATCACGGTGCATCATCTGCGGAAGCGGCTGTGAGCGGCGGCGGGAACGGGCGGAACCGGGACGGGGTGGGGACGGCGGGAGGGGGGGGTCAACGGGACGGGGAGGGGGGGCCGGGCATTGGGGACGATGGGGACAATAGGGACAACGGGACGGGGAGGGGGACGATGGGGACAATGGGACGGGGGGGGCGGGCGATGGGGACAATGGGGACAATGGGACAGGGAGGGGGACAATGGGGACAATGGGATGGGGAGAGGGAGGGGCATTGGGGACGATGGGGACAATGGGACGGGGAGGGGGACGATGGGGACAATGGGACGGGGCGGGGGACGATGGGGACAACGGGACGGGGAGGGGGACGATGGGGACAATGGGACGGGGGGGGCAGGGCATTGGGGACAATGGAGACAATGGGACGGGGGGTGGGCGATGGGGACAATGGGGACAATGGGACCGGGGAGGGGGACGATGGGGACAATGGGACGGGGGGCAGGGCATTGGGGACAATGGGGACAACGGGACGGGGAGGGGGGCGATGGGGACAACGGGACGGGGGGGCCGGGCGATGGGGACAATGGGGACAACAGGACGGGGAGGGGGACAGGGGGGTCAATGGGACCGGGAGGGGGACGATGGGGACAACGGGATGGGGAGAGGGAGGGGCATTGGGGACG
This sequence comes from Tinamus guttatus, assembly GCF_059628265.1. Lineage (NCBI taxonomy): Eukaryota > Metazoa > Chordata > Aves > Tinamiformes > Tinamidae > Tinamus > Tinamus guttatus. The sequence goes on along the minus strand of NW_028290160.1, from coordinate 1,956 downwards.
ATGGGGACAATGGGACAGGGAGGGGGACAATGGGGACAATGGGACGGGGAGGGAGTGGGACATTGGGGACAATGGGGACAACGGGACAGGGAGGGGGACAGGGGGGTCAATGAGACAAAGAGGGGGACGATGGGGACAACGGGATGGGGAGGGAACCGGGCGATGGGGACAATAGGGACAATGGGACGGGGAGGGGGACGATGGGGACAACAGAATGGGGGGGGGGGCTGGGCATTGGGGACGATGGGGACAATAGGGACAATGGGATGGGGAGGGGGACGATGGGGACAATGGGACGGAGGGCAGGGCATTGGGGACAATAGGGACAATGGGACGGGGAGGGGGACGATGGGGACAACGGGATGGGGAGGGAGTGGGACATTGGGGACAATGGGGACAACGGGACAGGGGGGCTGGGCGATGGGGACGATGGGGACAATGGGATGGGGGGGCAGGGCATTGGGGACAATAGGGACAACGAGACGGGGAGGGAGACAATGGGACGGGGGGCCGGGTGATGGGAACGATGGGGACAATGGGACGGGGAGGGGGACGATGGGGACAACGGGATGGGGGGCAGGGCATTGGGGACAATGGGGACGATGGGGACAACGGGACAGGGAGGGGGACGATGGGGACAACGAGATGGGGAGGGAGTGGGACATTGGGGACGATGGGATGGGGACAGAGATGGTGGGACAGGGAGGGAATCAATGGGATGAGGAGGGGGATGACGGGGACAGGGACAGAGGGATGGGGACAGGGGACAGATGGACGGGGACAAAGGGACGGGGACGGTAGAACCGGGAGGGAGTCAATGGGACGAGGACCGGGGTGCAGGATGGTGACAACGGGATGGGGACAGCAGGGGACAGGAGGGCCCAAATGGGGGCAAGGGCGGCAGGACGGGGCCAGCGGGAGGGCGCCGGGGGCCGGCGGTGACAACGCGGGGACACCGGGGACGCGGCGCCAGGTCGAGCCCCAGGGCCAACATCACCCTGTCGGGGAAGAAGCGGCGGAAGCTGCTGAAGCAGCTGGAACACGCGGCCAAGGAGCGGGCGGCCATGCAGGGTGAGCGGCCCCGTCACCGTGACGGCGGCGACGCCGCGGCCCCCGTCCCCGTGACGACGGTGACACCATGGCCTTGTCCCCGTGACGGCGGCTCCGATCTGTCCCCTTCCCTCCCGCCCAGTTGACGCCGAGGGGACGGCGAAACCGGCCCCGGCAAGAGGCGGAAAGCGGCGCCCTCCGGGGACGTGGAGATGGCGGAAGCCGGGAGCTGATTCCGGCGTCGGAATTCCCGCGCGTTCCGTGTTGTTGGGGGGACGGATTTGGGGGCCGCAGCATCGGCATTCCCAACAGTTCTCCCTGCAGGATGGGGAGGGAATGAGCATGGAATAAAGGTGGCGGCGGAGAAGGATCTTGGCGTCCGATCCCATTCCCGTTGGAAAAGGGGGAGCGGGAAGAGGGGACACCGGAACTCTTGTGCCCCGGAACGTTCCTTTTGCGGCTCGCGCTGCCCGGGGAGGGACGGGGTTTGGGAGGGACGGAGGGGTTTGGGAGGGGCGGGGCGCGTGGGGAGGGGCGGGGCGCGCGGGGAAGGGGGCGGGGCGGGAGGGGCGGGGCGCGGCGCGCATGCGCGGAGGTGGCGGCGGCGGCTCCTCCCGGCCGCCGTAGCGGGCCCGGTGAGCGCCGCCATGTCGGCCCTGTGCGACCCCCCCGGCGCCGCCAGCCCCCCCCGGCCGCCGCTCAGGTACCGCTGGGACCCCCGGAACCCCCCCCTAAAAAAATGAGGGACCCCCCAAAATGCGGGACCCCCTTAAAAGGCGGGACCCCCCCCCAAAAAAATACGAGAGCCCCCGAAAATGCGGACCCCCCCCCCCCCCAAAAAAACGGGACTCTAAAATGCAGGACCCCCCCCTAAGAAAATAGGGACCTCCAATGCGGAACCTTTTG
>NW_028290159.1:0-40145 GCF_059628265.1 Tinamus guttatus | reverse complement strand
CAGAGGCCAAGCTGTCAGAGAAATGCCGGTGCTGGTGGTCCCGATCACCGACCCCATGTGTGGTGCGAAATCGCAAGCGGCAGCTCTTGGGGAATTTTTGACGTGGCGCCGGGCGCCTTCGCCCCGGGTCTGCGCTCAGGACCTCCAATTCACCCTGGGCACCAAATCCAGAGGCAATGTCTCGGGACCGACAGAGACCACCTCTAGGGTCCAAAATTCTGGCGACGGCTCTCGGGAAGCTGGACGCTCTGCTAAGTGCAAGTGCCCCAAACGGCCAGGTCTGGATCCCAGAGGCCAAGCTGTCAGAGAAATGCCGGTGCTGGTGGTCCCGATCACCGACCCCATGTGTGGTGCGAAATCGCAAGCGGCAGCTCTTGGGGAATTTTTGACGTGGCGCCGGGCGCCTTCGCCCCAGACCTGCGCTCAGGGCAGACAAGTTCACCCTGGGCACCAAATCCAGAGGCAATGTCTCGGGACCGACAGAGACCACCTCTAGGGTCCAAAATTCTGGCGACGGCTCTCGGGAAGCTGGACGCTCTGCTAAGTGCAAGTGCCCCAAAAGGCCAGGTCTGGATCCCAGAGGCCAAGCTGTCAGAGAAATGCCGGTGCTGGTGGTCCCGATCACCGACCCCATGTGTGGTGCGAAATCGCAAGCGGCAGCTCTTGGGGAATTTTTGACGTGGCGCCGGGCGCCTTCGCCCCGGGTCTGCGCTCAGGGCAGACAAGTTCACCCTGGGCACCAAATCCAGAGGCAATGTCTCGGGACCGACAGAGACCACTTCTAGGGTCCAAAATTCTGGCGACGGCTCTCGGGAAGCTGGACGCTCTGCTAAGTGCAAGTGCCCCAAACGGCCAGGTCTGGATCCCAGAGGCCAAGCTGTCAGAGAAATGCCGGTGCTGGTGGTCCTGATCACCGACCCCATGTGTGGTGCGAAATCGCAAGCGGCAGCTCTTGGGGAATTTTTGACGTGGCGCCGGGCGCCTTCGCCCCGGGTCTGCGCTCAGGGCAGACAAGTTCACCCTGGGCACCAAATCCAGAGGCAATGTCTCGGGACCGACAGAGACCACCTCTAGGGTCCAAAATTCTGGCGACGGCTCTCGGGAAGCTGGACGCTCTGCTAAGTGCAAGTGCCCCAAACGGCCAGGTCTGGATCCCAGAGGCCAAGCTGTCAGAGAAATGCCGGTGCTGGTGGTCCCGATCACCGACCCCATGTGTGGTGCGAAATCGCAAGCGGCAGCTCTTGGGGAATTTTTGACGTGGCGCCGGGCGCCTTCGCCCCAGACCTGCGCTCAGGGCAGACAAGTTCACCCTGGGCACCAAATCCAGAGGCAATGTCTCGGGACCGACAGAGACCACCTCTAGGGTCCAAAATTCTGGCGACGGCTCTCGGGAAGCTGGACGCTCTGCTAAGTGCAAGTGCCCCAAACGGCCAGGTCTGGATCCCAGAGGCCAAGCTGTCAGAGAAATGCCGGTGCTGGTGGTCCCGATCACCGACCCCATGTGTGGTGCGAAATCGCAAGCGGCAGCTCTTGGGGAATTTTTGACGTGGCGCCGGGCGCCTTCGCCCCGGGTCTGTGCTCAGGACCTCCAATTCACCCTGGGCACCAAATCCAGAGGCAATGTCTCGGGACCGACAGAGACCACCTCTAGGGTCCAAAATTCTGGCGACGGCTCTCGGGAAGCTGGACGCTCTGCTAAGTGCAAGTGCCCCAAAAGGCCAGGTCTGGATCCCAGAGGCCAAGCTGTCAGAGAAATGCCGGTGCTGGTGGTCCCGATCACCGACCCCATGTGTGGTGCGAAATCGCAAGCGGCAGCTCTTGGGGAATTTTTGACGTGGCGCCGGGCGCCTTCGCCCCGGGTCTGCGCTCAGGGCAGACAAGTTCACCCTGGGCACCAAATCCAGAGGCAATGTCTCGGGACCGACAGAGACCACCTCTAGGGTCCAAAATTCTGGCGACGGCTCTCGGGAAGCTGGACGCTCTGCTAAGTGCAAGTGCCCCAAACGGCCAGGTCTGGATCCCAGAGGCCAAGCTGTCAGAGAAATGCCGGTGCTGGTGGTCCCGATCACCGACCCCATGTGTGGTGCGAAATCGCAAGCGGCAGCTCTTGGGGAATTTTTGACGTGGCGCCGGGCGCCTTCGCCCCGGGTCTGTGCTCAGGACCTCCAATTCACCCTGGGCACCAAATCCAGAGGCAATGTCTCGGGACCGACAGAGACCACCTCTAGGGTCCAAAATTCTGGCGACGGCTCTCGGGAAGCTGGACGCTCTGCTAAGTGCAAGTGCCCCAAAAGGCCAGGTCTGGATCCCAGAGGCCAAGCTGTCAGAGAAATGCCGGTGCTGGTGGTCCCGATCACCGACCCCATGTGTGGTGCGAAATCGCAAGCGGCAGCTCTTGGGGAATTTTTGACGTGGCGCCGGGCGCCTTCGCCCCGGGTCTGCGCTCAGGGCAGACAAGTTCACCCTGGGCACCAAATCCAGAGGCAATGTCTCGGGACCGACAGAGACCACCTCTAGGGTCCAAAATTCTGGCGACGGCTCTCGGGAAGCTGGACGCTCTGCTAAGTGCAAGTGCCCCAAACGGCCAGGTCTGGATCCCAGAGGCCAAGCTGTCAGAGAAATGCCGGTGCTGGTGGTCCCGATCACCGACCCCATGTGTGGTGCGAAATCGCAAGCGGCAGCTCTTGGGGAATTTTTGACGTGGCGCCGGGCGCCTTCGCCCCGGGTCTGCGCTCAGGGCAGACAAGTTCACCCTGGGCACCAAATCCAGAGGCAATGTCTCGGGACCGACAGAGACCACCTCTAGGGTCCAAAATTCTGGCGACGGCTCTCGGGAAGCTGGACGCTCTGCTAAGTGCAAGTGCCCCAAACGGCCAGGTCTGGATCCCAGAGGCCAAGCTGTCAGAGAAATGCCGGTGCTGGTGGTCCCGATCACCGACCCCATGTGTGGTGCGAAATCGCAAGCGGCAGCTCTTGGGGAATTTTTGACGTGGCGCCGGGCGCCTTCGCCCCGGGTCTGTGCTCAGGACCTCCAATTCACCCTGGGCACCAAATCCAGAGGCAATGTCTCGGGACCGACAGAGACCACCTCTAGGGTCCAAAATTCTGGCGACGGCTCTCGGGAAGCTGGACGCTCTGCTAAGTGCAAGTGCCCCAAAAGGCCAGGTCTGGATCCCAGAGGCCAAGCTGTCAGAGAAATGCCGGTGCTGGTGGTCCCGATCACCGACCCCATGTGTGGTGCGAAATCGCAAGCGGCAGCTCTTGGGGAATTTTTGACGTGGCGCCGGGCGCCTTCGCCCCGGGTCTGCGCTCAGGGCAGACAAGTTCACCCTGGGCACCAAATCCAGAGGCAATGTCTCGGGACCGACAGAGACCACCTCTAGGGTCCAAAATTCTGGCGACGGCTCTCGGGAAGCTGGACGCTCTGCTAAGTGCAAGTGCCCCAAAAGGCCAGGTCTGGATCCCAGAGGCCAAGCTGTCAGAGAAATGCCGGTGCTGGTGGTCCCGATCACCGACCCCATGTGTGGTGCGAAATCGCAAGCGGCAGCTCTTGGGGAATTTTTGACGTGGCGCCGGGCGCCTTCGCCCCAGACCTGCGCTCAGGACCTCCAATTCACCCTGGGCACCAAATCCAGAGGCAATGTCTCGGGACCGACAGAGACCACCTCTAGGGTCCAAAATTCTGGCGACGGCTCTCGGGAAGCTGGACGCTCTGCTAAGTGCAAGTGCCCCAAAAGGCCAGGTCTGGATCCCAGAGGCCAAGCTGTCAGAGAAATGCCGGTGCTGGTGGTCCCGATCACCGACCCCATGTGTGGTGCGAAATCGCAAGCGGCAGCTCTTGGGGAATTTTTGACGTGGCGCCGGGCGCCTTCGCCCCGGGTCTGCGCTCAGGGCAGACAAGTTCACCCTGGGCACCAAATCCAGAGGCAATGTCTCGGGACCGACAGAGACCACCTCTAGGGTCCAAAATTCTGGCGACGGCTCTCGGGAAGCTGGACGCTCTGCTAAGTGCAAGTGCCCCAAACGGCCAGGTCTGGATCCCAGAGGCCAAGCTGTCAGAGAAATGCCGGTGCTGGTGGTCCCGATCACCGACCCCATGTGTGGTGCGAAATCGCAAGCGGCAGCTCTTGGGGAATTTTTGACGTGGCGCCGGGCGCCTTCGCCCCGGGTCTGTGCTCAGGACCTCCAATTCACCCTGGGCACCAAATCCAGAGGCAATGTCTCGGGACCGACAGAGACCACCTCTAGGGTCCAAAATTCTGGCGACGGCTCTCGGGAAGCTGGACGCTCTGCTAAGTGCAAGTGCCCCAAAAGGCCAGGTCTGGATCCCAGAGGCCAAGCTGTCAGAGAAATGCCGGTGCTGGTGGTCCCGATCACCGACCCCATGTGTGGTGCGAAATCGCAAGCGGCAGCTCTTGGGGAATTTTTGACGTGGCGCCGGGCGCCTTCGCCCCGGGTCTGCGCTCAGGGCAGACAAGTTCACCCTGGGCACCAAATCCAGAGGCAATGTCTCGGGACCGACAGAGACCACCTCTAGGGTCCAAAATTCTGGCGACGGCTCTCGGGAAGCTGGACGCTCTGCTAAGTGCAAGTGCCCCAAACGGCCAGGTCTGGATCCCAGAGGCCAAGCTGTCAGAGAAATGCCGGTGCTGGTGGTCCCGATCACCGACCCCATGTGTGGTGCGAAATCGCAAGCGGCAGCTCTTGGGGAATTTTTGACGTGGCGCCGGGCGCCTTCGCCCCAGACCTGCGCTCAGGGCAGACAAGTTCACCCTGGGCACCAAATCCAGAGGCAATGTCTCGGGACCGACAGAGACCACCTCTAGGGTCCAAAATTCTGGCGACGGCTCTCGGGAAGCTGGACGCTCTGCTAAGTGCAAGTGCCCCAAAAGGCCAGGTCTGGATCCCAGAGGCCAAGCTGTCAGAGAAATGCCGGTGCTGGTGGTCCCGATCACCGACCCCATGTGTGGTGCGAAATCGCAAGCGGCAGCTCTTGGGGAATTTTTGACGTGGCGCCGGGCGCCTTCGCCCCAGACCTGCGCTCAGGGCAGACAAGTTCACCCTGGGCACCAAATCCAGAGGCAATGTCTCGGGACCGACAGAGACCACTTCTAGGGTCCAAAATTCTGGCGACGGCTCTCGGGAAGCTGGACGCTCTGCTAAGTGCAAGTGCCCCAAACGGCCAGGTCTGGATCCCAGAGGCCAAGCTGTCAGAGAAATGCCGGTGCTGGTGGTCCTGATCACCGACCCCATGTGTGGTGCGAAATCGCAAGCGGCAGCTCTTGGGGAATTTTTGACGTGGCGCCGGGCGCCTTCGCCCCGGGTCTGCGCTCAGGGCAGACAAGTTCACCCTGGGCACCAAATCCAGAGGCAATGTCTCGGGACCGACAGAGACCACCTCTAGGGTCCAAAATTCTGGCGACGGCTCTCGGGAAGCTGGACGCTCTGCTAAGTGCAAGTGCCCCAAACGGCCAGGTCTGGATCCCAGAGGCCAAGCTGTCAGAGAAATGCCGGTGCTGGTGGTCCCGATCACCGACCCCATGTGTGGTGCGAAATCGCAAGCGGCAGCTCTTGGGGAATTTTTGACGTGGCGCCGGGCGCCTTCGCCCCGGGTCTGCGCTCAGGACCTCCAATTCACCCTGGGCACCAAATCCAGAGGCAATGTCTCGGGACCGACAGAGACCACCTCTAGGGTCCAAAATTCTGGCGACGGCTCTCGGGAAGCTGGACGCTCTGCTAAGTGCAAGTGCCCCAAACGGCCAGGTCTGGATCCCAGAGGCCAAGCTGTCAGAGAAATGCCGGTGCTGGTGGTCCCGATCACCGACCCCATGTGTGGTGCGAAATCGCAAGCGGCAGCTCTTGGGGAATTTTTGACGTGGCGCCGGGCGCCTTCGCCCCAGACCTGCGCTCAGGGCAGACAAGTTCACCCTGGGCACCAAATCCAGAGGCAATGTCTCGGGACCGACAGAGACCACCTCTAGGGTCCAAAATTCTGGCGACGGCTCTCGGGAAGCTGGACGCTCTGCTAAGTGCAAGTGCCCCAAAAGGCCAGGTCTGGATCCCAGAGGCCAAGCTGTCAGAGAAATGCCGGTGCTGGTGGTCCCGATCACCGACCCCATGTGTGGTGCGAAATCGCAAGCGGCAGCTCTTGGGGAATTTTTGACGTGGCGCCGGGCGCCTTCGCCCCGGGTCTGCGCTCAGGGCAGACAAGTTCACCCTGGGCACCAAATCCAGAGGCAATGTCTCGGGACCGACAGAGACCACTTCTAGGGTCCAAAATTCTGGCGACGGCTCTCGGGAAGCTGGACGCTCTGCTAAGTGCAAGTGCCCCAAACGGCCAGGTCTGGATCCCAGAGGCCAAGCTGTCAGAGAAATGCCGGTGCTGGTGGTCCTGATCACCGACCCCATGTGTGGTGCGAAATCGCAAGCGGCAGCTCTTGGGGAATTTTTGACGTGGCGCCGGGCGCCTTCGCCCCGGGTCTGCGCTCAGGGCAGACAAGTTCACCCTGGGCACCAAATCCAGAGGCAATGTCTCGGGACCGACAGAGACCACCTCTAGGGTCCAAAATTCTGGCGACGGCTCTCGGGAAGCTGGACGCTCTGCTAAGTGCAAGTGCCCCAAACGGCCAGGTCTGGATCCCAGAGGCCAAGCTGTCAGAGAAATGCCGGTGCTGGTGGTCCCGATCACCGACCCCATGTGTGGTGCGAAATCGCAAGCGGCAGCTCTTGGGGAATTTTTGACGTGGCGCCGGGCGCCTTCGCCCCAGACCTGCGCTCAGGGCAGACAAGTTCACCCTGGGCACCAAATCCAGAGGCAATGTCTCGGGACCGACAGAGACCACCTCTAGGGTCCAAAATTCTGGCGACGGCTCTCGGGAAGCTGGACGCTCTGCTAAGTGCAAGTGCCCCAAACGGCCAGGTCTGGATCCCAGAGGCCAAGCTGTCAGAGAAATGCCGGTGCTGGTGGTCCCGATCACCGACCCCATGTGTGGTGCGAAATCGCAAGCGGCAGCTCTTGGGGAATTTTTGACGTGGCGCCGGGCGCCTTCGCCCCGGGTCTGTGCTCAGGACCTCCAATTCACCCTGGGCACCAAATCCAGAGGCAATGTCTCGGGACCGACAGAGACCACCTCTAGGGTCCAAAATTCTGGCGACGGCTCTCGGGAAGCTGGACGCTCTGCTAAGTGCAAGTGCCCCAAAAGGCCAGGTCTGGATCCCAGAGGCCAAGCTGTCAGAGAAATGCCGGTGCTGGTGGTCCCGATCACCGACCCCATGTGTGGTGCGAAATCGCAAGCGGCAGCTCTTGGGGAATTTTTGACGTGGCGCCGGGCGCCTTCGCCCCGGGTCTGCGCTCAGGGCAGACAAGTTCACCCTGGGCACCAAATCCAGAGGCAATGTCTCGGGACCGACAGAGACCACCTCTAGGGTCCAAAATTCTGGCGACGGCTCTCGGGAAGCTGGACGCTCTGCTAAGTGCAAGTGCCCCAAACGGCCAGGTCTGGATCCCAGAGGCCAAGCTGTCAGAGAAATGCCGGTGCTGGTGGTCCCGATCACCGACCCCATGTGTGGTGCGAAATCGCAAGCGGCAGCTCTTGGGGAATTTTTGACGTGGCGCCGGGCGCCTTCGCCCCGGGTCTGTGCTCAGGACCTCCAATTCACCCTGGGCACCAAATCCAGAGGCAATGTCTCGGGACCGACAGAGACCACCTCTAGGGTCCAAAATTCTGGCGACGGCTCTCGGGAAGCTGGACGCTCTGCTAAGTGCAAGTGCCCCAAAAGGCCAGGTCTGGATCCCAGAGGCCAAGCTGTCAGAGAAATGCCGGTGCTGGTGGTCCCGATCACCGACCCCATGTGTGGTGCGAAATCGCAAGCGGCAGCTCTTGGGGAATTTTTGACGTGGCGCCGGGCGCCTTCGCCCCGGGTCTGCGCTCAGGGCAGACAAGTTCACCCTGGGCACCAAATCCAGAGGCAATGTCTCGGGACCGACAGAGACCACCTCTAGGGTCCAAAATTCTGGCGACGGCTCTCGGGAAGCTGGACGCTCTGCTAAGTGCAAGTGCCCCAAACGGCCAGGTCTGGATCCCAGAGGCCAAGCTGTCAGAGAAATGCCGGTGCTGGTGGTCCCGATCACCGACCCCATGTGTGGTGCGAAATCGCAAGCGGCAGCTCTTGGGGAATTTTTGACGTGGCGCCGGGCGCCTTCGCCCCGGGTCTGCGCTCAGGGCAGACAAGTTCACCCTGGGCACCAAATCCAGAGGCAATGTCTCGGGACCGACAGAGACCACCTCTAGGGTCCAAAATTCTGGCGACGGCTCTCGGGAAGCTGGACGCTCTGCTAAGTGCAAGTGCCCCAAACGGCCAGGTCTGGATCCCAGAGGCCAAGCTGTCAGAGAAATGCCGGTGCTGGTGGTCCCGATCACCGACCCCATGTGTGGTGCGAAATCGCAAGCGGCAGCTCTTGGGGAATTTTTGACGTGGCGCCGGGCGCCTTCGCCCCGGGTCTGTGCTCAGGACCTCCAATTCACCCTGGGCACCAAATCCAGAGGCAATGTCTCGGGACCGACAGAGACCACCTCTAGGGTCCAAAATTCTGGCGACGGCTCTCGGGAAGCTGGACGCTCTGCTAAGTGCAAGTGCCCCAAAAGGCCAGGTCTGGATCCCAGAGGCCAAGCTGTCAGAGAAATGCCGGTGCTGGTGGTCCCGATCACCGACCCCATGTGTGGTGCGAAATCGCAAGCGGCAGCTCTTGGGGAATTTTTGACGTGGCGCCGGGCGCCTTCGCCCCGGGTCTGCGCTCAGGGCAGACAAGTTCACCCTGGGCACCAAATCCAGAGGCAATGTCTCGGGACCGACAGAGACCACCTCTAGGGTCCAAAATTCTGGCGACGGCTCTCGGGAAGCTGGACGCTCTGCTAAGTGCAAGTGCCCCAAAAGGCCAGGTCTGGATCCCAGAGGCCAAGCTGTCAGAGAAATGCCGGTGCTGGTGGTCCCGATCACCGACCCCATGTGTGGTGCGAAATCGCAAGCGGCAGCTCTTGGGGAATTTTTGACGTGGCGCCGGGCGCCTTCGCCCCAGACCTGCGCTCAGGACCTCCAATTCACCCTGGGCACCAAATCCAGAGGCAATGTCTCGGGACCGACAGAGACCACCTCTAGGGTCCAAAATTCTGGCGACGGCTCTCGGGAAGCTGGACGCTCTGCTAAGTGCAAGTGCCCCAAAAGGCCAGGTCTGGATCCCAGAGGCCAAGCTGTCAGAGAAATGCCGGTGCTGGTGGTCCCGATCACCGACCCCATGTGTGGTGCGAAATCGCAAGCGGCAGCTCTTGGGGAATTTTTGACGTGGCGCCGGGCGCCTTCGCCCCAGACCTGCGCTCAGGGCAGACAAGTTCACCCTGGGCACCAAATCCAGAGGCAATGTCTCGGGACCGACAGAGACCACCTCTAGGGTCCAAAATTCTGGCGACGGCTCTCGGGAAGCTGGACGCTCTGCTAAGTGCAAGTGCCCCAAACGGCCAGGTCTGGATCCCAGAGGCCAAGCTGTCAGAGAAATGCCGGTGCTGGTGGTCCCGATCACCGACCCCATGTGTGGTGCGAAATCGCAAGCGGCAGCTCTTGGGGAATTTTTGACGTGGCGCCGGGCGCCTTCGCCCCAGACCTGCGCTCAGGGCAGACAAGTTCACCCTGGGCACCAAATCCAGAGGCAATGTCTCGGGACCGACAGAGACCACCTCTAGGGTCCAAAATTCTGGCGACGGCTCTCGGGAAGCTGGACGCTCTGCTAAGTGCAAGTGCCCCAAACGGCCAGGTCTGGATCCCAGAGGCCAAGCTGTCAGAGAAATGCCGGTGCTGGTGGTCCCGATCACCGACCCCATGTGTGGTGCGAAATCGCAAGCGGCAGCTCTTGGGGAATTTTTGACGTGGCGCCGGGCGCCTTCGCCCCGGGTCTGCGCTCAGGGCAGACAAGTTCACCCTGGGCACCAAATCCAGAGGCAATGTCTCGGGACCGACAGAGACCACCTCTAGGGTCCAAAATTCTGGCGACGGCTCTCGGGAAGCTGGACGCTCTGCTAAGTGCAAGTGCCCCAAACGGCCAGGTCTGGATCCCAGAGGCCAAGCTGTCAGAGAAATGCCGGTGCTGGTGGTCCCGATCACCGACCCCATGTGTGGTGCGAAATCGCAAGCGGCAGCTCTTGGGGAATTTTTGACGTGGCGCCGGGCGCCTTCGCCCCGGGTCTGTGCTCAGGACCTCCAATTCACCCTGGGCACCAAATCCAGAGGCAATGTCTCGGGACCGACAGAGACCACCTCTAGGGTCCAAAATTCTGGCGACGGCTCTCGGGAAGCTGGACGCTCTGCTAAGTGCAAGTGCCCCAAAAGGCCAGGTCTGGATCCCAGAGGCCAAGCTGTCAGAGAAATGCCGGTGCTGGTGGTCCCGATCACCGACCCCATGTGTGGTGCGAAATCGCAAGCGGCAGCTCTTGGGGAATTTTTGACGTGGCGCCGGGCGCCTTCGCCCCGGGTCTGCGCTCAGGGCAGACAAGTTCACCCTGGGCACCAAATCCAGAGGCAATGTCTCGGGACCGACAGAGACCACCTCTAGGGTCCAAAATTCTGGCGACGGCTCTCGGGAAGCTGGACGCTCTGCTAAGTGCAAGTGCCCCAAACGGCCAGGTCTGGATCCCAGAGGCCAAGCTGTCAGAGAAATGCCGGTGCTGGTGGTCCCGATCACCGACCCCATGTGTGGTGCGAAATCGCAAGCGGCAGCTCTTGGGGAATTTTTGACGTGGCGCCGGGCGCCTTCGCCCCAGACCTGCGCTCAGGGCAGACAAGTTCACCCTGGGCACCAAATCCAGAGGCAATGTCTCGGGACCGACAGAGACCACCTCTAGGGTCCAAAATTCTGGCGACGGCTCTCGGGAAGCTGGACGCTCTGCTAAGTGCAAGTGCCCCAAACGGCCAGGTCTGGATCCCAGAGGCCAAGCTGTCAGAGAAATGCCGGTGCTGGTGGTCCCGATCACCGACCCCATGTGTGGTGCGAAATCGCAAGCGGCAGCTCTTGGGGAATTTTTGACGTGGCGCCGGGCGGCCCCGGGTCTGTGCTCAGGACCTCCAATTCACCCTGGGCACCAAATCCAGAGGCAATGTCTCGGGACCGACAGAGACCACCTCTAGGGTCCAAAATTCTGGCGACGGCTCTCGGGAAGCTGGACGCTCTGCTAAGTGCAAGTGCCCCAAAAGGCCAGGTCTGGATCCCAGAGGCCAAGCTGTCAGAGAAATGCCGGTGCTGGTGGTCCCGATCACCGACCCCATGTGTGGTGCGAAATCGCAAGCGGCAGCTCTTGGGGAATTTTTGACGTGGCGCCGGGCGCCTTCGCCCCGGGTCTGCGCTCAGGGCAGACAAGTTCACCCTGGGCACCAAATCCAGAGGCAATGTCTCGGGACCGACAGAGACCACCTCTAGGGTCCAAAATTCTGGCGACGGCTCTCGGGAAGCTGGACGCTCTGCTAAGTGCAAGTGCCCCAAAAGGCCAGGTCTGGATCCCAGAGGCCAAGCTGTCAGAGAAATGCCGGTGCTGGTGGTCCCGATCACCGACCCCATGTGTGGTGCGAAATCGCAAGCGGCAGCTCTTGGGGAATTTTTGACGTGGCGCCGGGCGCCTTCGCCCCAGACCTGCGCTCAGGACCTCCAATTCACCCTGGGCACCAAATCCAGAGGCAATGTCTCGGGACCGACAGAGACCACCTCTAGGGTCCAAAATTCTGGCGACGGCTCTCGGGAAGCTGGACGCTCTGCTAAGTGCAAGTGCCCCAAAAGGCCAGGTCTGGATCCCAGAGGCCAAGCTGTCAGAGAAATGCCGGTGCTGGTGGTCCCGATCACCGACCCCATGTGTGGTGCGAAATCGCAAGCGGCAGCTCTTGGGGAATTTTTGACGTGGCGCCGGGCGCCTTCGCCCCAGACCTGCGCTCAGGGCAGACAAGTTCACCCTGGGCACCAAATCCAGAGGCAATGTCTCGGGACCGACAGAGACCACCTCTAGGGTCCAAAATTCTGGCGACGGCTCTCGGGAAGCTGGACGCTCTGCTAAGTGCAAGTGCCCCAAACGGCCAGGTCTGGATCCCAGAGGCCAAGCTGTCAGAGAAATGCCGGTGCTGGTGGTCCCGATCACCGACCCCATGTGTGGTGCGAAATCGCAAGCGGCAGCTCTTGGGGAATTTTTGACGTGGCGCCGGGCGCCTTCGCCCCAGACCTGCGCTCAGGGCAGACAAGTTCACCCTGGGCACCAAATCCAGAGGCAATGTCTCGGGACCGACAGAGACCACCTCTAGGGTCCAAAATTCTGGCGACGGCTCTCGGGAAGCTGGACGCTCTGCTAAGTGCAAGTGCCCCAAACGGCCAGGTCTGGATCCCAGAGGCCAAGCTGTCAGAGAAATGCCGGTGCTGGTGGTCCCGATCACCGACCCCATGTGTGGTGCGAAATCGCAAGCGGCAGCTCTTGGGGAATTTTTGACGTGGCGCCGGGCGCCTTCGCCCCGGGTCTGTGCTCAGGACCTCCAATTCACCCTGGGCACCAAATCCAGAGGCAATGTCTCGGGACCGACAGAGACCACCTCTAGGGTCCAAAATTCTGGCGACGGCTCTCGGGAAGCTGGACGCTCTGCTAAGTGCAAGTGCCCCAAAAGGCCAGGTCTGGATCCCAGAGGCCAAGCTGTCAGAGAAATGCCGGTGCTGGTGGTCCCGATCACCGACCCCATGTGTGGTGCGAAATCGCAAGCGGCAGCTCTTGGGGAATTTTTGACGTGGCGCCGGGCGCCTTCGCCCCGGGTCTGCGCTCAGGGCAGACAAGTTCACCCTGGGCACCAAATCCAGAGGCAATGTCTCGGGACCGACAGAGACCACCTCTAGGGTCCAAAATTCTGGCGACGGCTCTCGGGAAGCTGGACGCTCTGCTAAGTGCAAGTGCCCCAAACGGCCAGGTCTGGATCCCAGAGGCCAAGCTGTCAGAGAAATGCCGGTGCTGGTGGTCCCGATCACCGACCCCATGTGTGGTGCGAAATCGCAAGCGGCAGCTCTTGGGGAATTTTTGACGTGGCGCCGGGCGCCTTCGCCCCGGGTCTGTGCTCAGGACCTCCAATTCACCCTGGGCACCAAATCCAGAGGCAATGTCTCGGGACCGACAGAGACCACCTCTAGGGTCCAAAATTCTGGCGACGGCTCTCGGGAAGCTGGACGCTCTGCTAAGTGCAAGTGCCCCAAAAGGCCAGGTCTGGATCCCAGAGGCCAAGCTGTCAGAGAAATGCCGGTGCTGGTGGTCCCGATCACCGACCCCATGTGTGGTGCGAAATCGCAAGCGGCAGCTCTTGGGGAATTTTTGACGTGGCGCCGGGCGCCTTCGCCCCGGGTCTGCGCTCAGGGCAGACAAGTTCACCCTGGGCACCAAATCCAGAGGCAATGTCTCGGGACCGACAGAGACCACCTCTAGGGTCCAAAATTCTGGCGACGGCTCTCGGGAAGCTGGACGCTCTGCTAAGTGCAAGTGCCCCAAACGGCCAGGTCTGGATCCCAGAGGCCAAGCTGTCAGAGAAATGCCGGTGCTGGTGGTCCCGATCACCGACCCCATGTGTGGTGCGAAATCGCAAGCGGCAGCTCTTGGGGAATTTTTGACGTGGCGCCGGGCGCCTTCGCCCCGGGTCTGTGCTCAGGACCTCCAATTCACCCTGGGCACCAAATCCAGAGGCAATGTCTCGGGACCGACAGAGACCACCTCTAGGGTCCAAAATTCTGGCGACGGCTCTCGGGAAGCTGGACGCTCTGCTAAGTGCAAGTGCCCCAAAAGGCCAGGTCTGGATCCCAGAGGCCAAGCTGTCAGAGAAATGCCGGTGCTGGTGGTCCCGATCACCGACCCCATGTGTGGTGCGAAATCGCAAGCGGCAGCTCTTGGGGAATTTTTGACGTGGCGCCGGGCGCCTTCGCCCCAGACCTGCGCTCAGGGCAGACAAGTTCACCCTGGGCACCAAATCCAGAGGCAATGTCTCGGGACCGACAGAGACCACCTCTAGGGTCCAAAATTCTGGCGACGGCTCTCGGGAAGCTGGACGCTCTGCTAAGTGCAAGTGCCCCAAAAGGCCAGGTCTGGATCCCAGAGGCCAAGCTGTCAGAGAAATGCCGGTGCTGGTGGTCCCGATCACCGACCCCATGTGTGGTGCGAAATCGCAAGCGGCAGCTCTTGGGGAATTTTTGACGTGGCGCCGGGCGCCTTCGCCCCGGGTCTGCGCTCAGGGCAGACAAGTTCACCCTGGGCACCAAATCCAGAGGCAATGTCTCGGGACCGACAGAGACCACCTCTAGGGTCCAAAATTCTGGCGACGGCTCTCGGGAAGCTGGACGCTCTGCTAAGTGCAAGTGCCCCAAACGGCCAGGTCTGGATCCCAGAGGCCAAGCTGTCAGAGAAATGCCGGTGCTGGTGGTCCCGATCACCGACCCCATGTGTGGTGCGAAATCGCAAGCGGCAGCTCTTGGGGAATTTTTGACGTGGCGCCGGGCGCCTTCGCCCCAGACCTGCGCTCAGGGCAGACAAGTTCACCCTGGGCACCAAATCCAGAGGCAATGTCTCGGGACCGACAGAGACCACCTCTAGGGTGCAAAATTCTGGCGACGGCTCTCGGGAAGCTGGACGCTCTGCTAAGTGCAAGTGCCCCAAACGGCCAGGTCTGGATCCCAGAGGCCAAGCTGTCAGAGAAATGCCGGTGCTGGTGGTCCCGATCACCGACCCCATGTGTGGTGCGAAATCGCAAGCGGCAGCTCTTGGGGAATTTTTGACGTGGCGCCGGGCGCCTTCGCCCCAGACCTGCGCTCAGGGCAGACAAGTTCACCCTGGGCACCAAATCCAGAGGCAATGTCTCGGGACCGACAGAGACCACCTCTAGGGTCCAAAATTCTGGCGACGGCTCTCGGGAAGCTGGACGCTCTGCTAAGTGCAAGTGCCCCAAACGGCCAGGTCTGGATCCCAGAGGCCAAGCTGTCAGAGAAATGCCGGTGCTGGTGGTCCCGATCACCGACCCCATGTGTGGTGCGAAATCGCAAGCGGCAGCTCTTGGGGAATTTTTGACGTGGCGCCGGGCGCCTTCGCCCCGGGTCTGCGCTCAGGACCTCCAATTCACCCTGGGCACCAAATCCAGAGGCAATGTCTCGGGACCGACAGAGACCACCTCTAGGGTCCAAAATTCTGGCGACGGCTCTCGGGAAGCTGGACGCTCTGCTAAGTGCAAGTGCCCCAAACGGCCAGGTCTGGATCCCAGAGGCCAAGCTGTCAGAGAAATGCCGGTGCTGGTGGTCCCGATCACCGACCCCATGTGTGGTGCGAAATCGCAAGCGGCAGCTCTTGGGGAATTTTTGACGTGGCGCCGGGCGCCTTCGCCCCAGACCTGCGCTCAGGGCAGACAAGTTCACCCTGGGCACCAAATCCAGAGGCAATGTCTCGGGACCGACAGAGACCACCTCTAAGGTCCAAAATTCTGGCGACGGCTCTCGGGAAGCTGGACGCTCTGCTAAGTGCAAGTGCCCCAAAAGGCCAGGTCTGGATCCCAGAGGCCAAGCTGTCAGAGAAATGCCGGTGCTGGTGGTCCCGATCACCGACCCCATGTGTGGTGCGAAATCGCAAGCGGCAGCTCTTGGGGAATTTTTGACGTGGCGCCGGGCGCCTTCGCCCCAGACCTGCGCTCAGGGCAGACAAGTTCACCCTGGGCACCAAATCCAGAGGCAATGTCTTGGGACCGACAGAGACCACCTCTAGGGTCCAAAATTCTGGCGACGGCTCTCGGGAAGCTGGACGCTCTGCTAAGTGCAAGTGCCCCAAACGGCCAGGTCTGGATCCCAGAGGCCAAGCTGTCAGAGAAATGCCGGTGCTGGTGGTCCCGATCACCGACCCCATGTGTGGTGCGAAATCGCAAGCGGCAGCTCTTGGGGAATTTTTGACGTGGCGCCGGGCGCCTTCGCCCCGGGTCTGCGCTCAGGGCAGACAAGTTCACCCTGGGCACCAAATCCAGAGGCAATGTCTCGGGACCGACAGAGACCACCTCTAGGGTCCAAAATTCTGGCGACGGCTCTCGGGAAGCTGGACGCTCTGCTAAGTGCAAGTGCCCCAAACGGCCAGGTCTGGATCCCAGAGGCCAAGCTGTCAGAGAAATGCCGGTGCTGGTGGTCCCGATCACCGACCCCATGTGTGGTGCGAAATCGCAAGCGGCAGCTCTTGGGGAATTTTTGACGTGGCGCCAGGCGCCTTCGCCCCAGACCTGCGCTCAGGGCAGACAAGTTCACCCTGGGCACCAAATCCAGAGGCAATGTCTCGGGACCGACAGAGACCACCTCTAGGGTCCAAAATTCTGGCGACGGCTCTCGGGAAGCTGGACGCTCTGCTAAGTGCAAGTGCCCCAAACGGCCAGGTCTGGATCCCAGAGGCCAAGCTGTCAGAGAAATGCCGGTGCTGGTGGTCCCGATCACCGACCCCATGTGTGGTGCGAAATCGCAAGCGGCAGCTCTTGGGGAATTTTTGACGTGGCGCCGGGCGCCTTCGCCCCGGGTCTGCGCTCAGGACCTCCAATTCACCCTGGGCACCAAATCCAGAGGCAATGTCTCGGGACCGACAGAGACCACCTCTAGGGTCCAAAATTCTGGCGACGGCTCTCGGGAAGCTGGACGCTCTGCTAAGTGCAAGTGCCCCAAACGGCCAGGTCTGGATCCCAGAGGCCAAGCTGTCAGAGAAATGCCGGTGCTGGTGGTCCCGATCACCGACCCCATGTGTGGTGCGAAATCGCAAGCGGCAGCTCTTGGGGAATTTTTGACGTGGCGCCGGGCGCCTTCGCCCCGGGTCTGCGCTCAGGGCAGACAAGTTCACCCTGGGCACCAAATCCAGAGGCAATGTCTCGGGACCGACAGAGACCACCTCTAGGGTCCAAAATTCTGGCGACGGCTCTCGGGAAGCTGGACGCTCTGCTAAGTGCAAGTGCCCCAAACGGCCAGGTCTGGATCCCAGAGGCCAAGCTGTCAGAGAAATGCCGGTGCTGGTGGTCCCGATCACCGACCCCATGTGTGGTGCGAAATCGCAAGCGGCAGCTCTTGGGGAATTTTTGACGTGGCGCCGGGCGCCTTCGCCCCGGGTCTGTGCTCAGGACCTCCAATTCACCCTGGGCACCAAATCCAGAGGCAATGTCTCGGGACCGACAGAGACCACCTCTAGGGTCCAAAATTCTGGCGACGGCTCTCGGGAAGCTGGACGCTCTGCTAAGTGCAAGTGCCCCAAAAGGCCAGGTCTGGATCCCAGAGGCCAAGCTGTCAGAGAAATGCCGGTGCTGGTGGTCCCGATCACCGACCCCATGTGTGGTGCGAAATCGCAAGCGGCAGCTCTTGGGGAATTTTTGACGTGGCGCCGGGCGCCTTCGCCCCGGGTCTGCGCTCAGGGCAGACAAGTTCACCCTGGGCACCAAATCCAGAGGCAATGTCTCGGGACCGACAGAGACCACCTCTAGGGTCCAAAATTCTGGCGACGGCTCTCGGGAAGCTGGACGCTCTGCTAAGTGCAAGTGCCCCAAACGGCCAGGTCTGGATCCCAGAGGCCAAGCTGTCAGAGAAATGCCGGTGCTGGTGGTCCCGATCACCGACCCCATGTGTGGTGCGAAATCGCAAGCGGCAGCTCTTGGGGAATTTTTGACGTGGCGCCAGGCGCCTTCGCCCCAGACCTGCGCTCAGGGCAGACAAGTTCACCCTGGGCACCAAATCCAGAGGCAATGTCTCGGGACCGACAGAGACCACCTCTAGGGTCCAAAATTCTGGCGACGGCTCTCGGGAAGCTGGACGCTCTGCTAAGTGCAAGTGCCCCAAACGGCCAGGTCTGGATCCCAGAGGCCAAGCTGTCAGAGAAATGCCGGTGCTGGTGGTCCCGATCACCGACCCCATGTGTGGTGCGAAATCGCAAGCGGCAGCTCTTGGGGAATTTTTGACGTGGCGCCGGGCGCCTTCGCCCCGGGTCTGTGCTCAGGACCTCCAATTCACCCTGGGCACCAAATCCAGAGGCAATGTCTCGGGACCGACAGAGACCACCTCTAGGGTCCAAAATTCTGGCGACGGCTCTCGGGAAGCTGGACGCTCTGCTAAGTGCAAGTGCCCCAAAAGGCCAGGTCTGGATCCCAGAGGCCAAGCTGTCAGAGAAATGCCGGTGCTGGTGGTCCCGATCACCGACCCCATGTGTGGTGCGAAATCGCAAGCGGCAGCTCTTGGGGAATTTTTGACGTGGCGCCGGGCGCCTTCGCCCCGGGTCTGTGCTCAGGACCTCCAATTCACCCTGGGCACCAAATCCAGAGGCAATGTCTCGGGACCGACAGAGACCACCTCTAGGGTCCAAAATTCTGGCGACGGCTCTCGGGAAGCTGGACGCTCTGCTAAGTGCAAGTGCCCCAAAAGGCCAGGTCTGGATCCCAGAGGCCAAGCTGTCAGAGAAATGCCGGTGCTGGTGGTCCCGATCACCGACCCCATGTGTGGTGCGAAATCGCAAGCGGCAGCTCTTGGGGAATTTTTGACGTGGCGCCGGGCGCCTTCGCCCCGGGTCTGCGCTCAGGGCAGACAAGTTCACCCTGGGCACCAAATCCAGAGGCAATGTCTCGGGACCGACAGAGACCACCTCTAGGGTCCAAAATTCTGGCGACGGCTCTCGGGAAGCTGGACGCTCTGCTAAGTGCAAGTGCCCCAAACGGCCAGGTCTGGATCCCAGAGGCCAAGCTGTCAGAGAAATGCCGGTGCTGGTGGTCCCGATCACCGACCCCATGTGTGGTGCGAAATCGCAAGCGGCAGCTCTTGGGGAATTTTTGACGTGGCGCCGGGCGCCTTCGCCCCGGGTCTGTGCTCAGGACCTCCAATTCACCCTGGGCACCAAATCCAGAGGCAATGTCTCGGGACCGACAGAGACCACCTCTAGGGTCCAAAATTCTGGCGACGGCTCTCGGGAAGCTGGACGCTCTGCTAAGTGCAAGTGCCCCAAAAGGCCAGGTCTGGATCCCAGAGGCCAAGCTGTCAGAGAAATGCCGGTGCTGGTGGTCCCGATCACCGACCCCATGTGTGGTGCGAAATCGCAAGCGGCAGCTCTTGGGGAATTTTTGACGTGGCGCCGGGCGCCTTCGCCCCGGGTCTGCGCTCAGGGCAGACAAGTTCACCCTGGGCACCAAATCCAGAGGCAATGTCTCGGGACCGACAGAGACCACCTCTAGGGTCCAAAATTCTGGCGACGGCTCTCGGGAAGCTGGACGCTCTGCTAAGTGCAAGTGCCCCAAAAGGCCAGGTCTGGATCCCAGAGGCCAAGCTGTCAGAGAAATGCCGGTGCTGGTGGTCCCGATCACCGACCCCATGTGTGGTGCGAAATCGCAAGCGGCAGCTCTTGGGGAATTTTTGACGTGGCGCCGGGCGCCTTCGCCCCAGACCTGCGCTCAGGACCTCCAATTCACCCTGGGCACCAAATCCAGAGGCAATGTCTCGGGACCGACAGAGACCACCTCTAGGGTCCAAAATTCTGGCGACGGCTCTCGGGAAGCTGGACGCTCTGCTAAGTGCAAGTGCCCCAAAAGGCCAGGTCTGGATCCCAGAGGCCAAGCTGTCAGAGAAATGCCGGTGCTGGTGGTCCCGATCACCGACCCCATGTGTGGTGCGAAATCGCAAGCGGCAGCTCTTGGGGAATTTTTGACGTGGCGCCGGGCGCCTTCGCCCCAGACCTGCGCTCAGGGCAGACAAGTTCACCCTGGGCACCAAATCCAGAGGCAATGTCTCGGGACCGACAGAGACCACCTCTAGGGTCCAAAATTCTGGCGACGGCTCTCGGGAAGCTGGACGCTCTGCTAAGTGCAAGTGCCCCAAACGGCCAGGTCTGGATCCCAGAGGCCAAGCTGTCAGAGAAATGCCGGTGCTGGTGGTCCCGATCACCGACCCCATGTGTGGTGCGAAATCGCAAGCGGCAGCTCTTGGGGAATTTTTGACGTGGCGCCGGGCGCCTTCGCCCCAGACCTGCGCTCAGGGCAGACAAGTTCACCCTGGGCACCAAATCCAGAGGCAATGTCTCGGGACCGACAGAGACCACCTCTAGGGTCCAAAATTCTGGCGACGGCTCTCGGGAAGCTGGACGCTCTGCTAAGTGCAAGTGCCCCAAACGGCCAGGTCTGGATCCCAGAGGCCAAGCTGTCAGAGAAATGCCGGTGCTGGTGGTCCCGATCACCGACCCCATGTGTGGTGCGAAATCGCAAGCGGCAGCTCTTGGGGAATTTTTGACGTGGCGCCGGGCGCCTTCGCCCCGGGTCTGTGCTCAGGACCTCCAATTCACCCTGGGCACCAAATCCAGAGGCAATGTCTCGGGACCGACAGAGACCACCTCTAGGGTCCAAAATTCTGGCGACGGCTCTCGGGAAGCTGGACGCTCTGCTAAGTGCAAGTGCCCCAAAAGGCCAGGTCTGGATCCCAGAGGCCAAGCTGTCAGAGAAATGCCGGTGCTGGTGGTCCCGATCACCGACCCCATGTGTGGTGCGAAATCGCAAGCGGCAGCTCTTGGGGAATTTTTGACGTGGCGCCGGGCGCCTTCGCCCCGGGTCTGCGCTCAGGGCAGACAAGTTCACCCTGGGCACCAAATCCAGAGGCAATGTCTCGGGACCGACAGAGACCACCTCTAGGGTCCAAAATTCTGGCGACGGCTCTCGGGAAGCTGGACGCTCTGCTAAGTGCAAGTGCCCCAAAAGGCCAGGTCTGGATCCCAGAGGCCAAGCTGTCAGAGAAATGCCGGTGCTGGTGGTCCCGATCACCGACCCCATGTGTGGTGCGAAATCGCAAGCGGCAGCTCTTGGGGAATTTTTGACGTGGCGCCGGGCGCCTTCGCCCCAGACCTGCGCTCAGGACCTCCAATTCACCCTGGGCACCAAATCCAGAGGCAATGTCTCGGGACCGACAGAGACCACCTCTAGGGTCCAAAATTCTGGCGACGGCTCTCGGGAAGCTGGACGCTCTGCTAAGTGCAAGTGCCCCAAAAGGCCAGGTCTGCATCCCAGAGGCCAAGCTGTCAGAGAAATGCCGGTGCTGGTGGTCCCGATCACCGACCCCATGTGTGGTGCGAAATCGCAAGCGGCAGCTCTTGGGGAATTTTTGACGTGGCGCCGGGCGCCTTCGCCCCGGGTCTGCGCTCAGGGCAGACAAGTTCACCCTGGGCACCAAATCCAGAGGCAATGTCTCGGGACCGACAGAGACCACCTCTAGGGTCCAAAATTCTGGCGACGGCTCTCGGGAAGCTGGACGCTCTGCTAAGTGCAAGTGCCCCAAAAGGCCAGGTCTGGATCCCAGAGGCCAAGCTGTCAGAGAAATGCCGGTGCTGGTGGTCCCGATCACCGACCCCATGTGTGGTGCGAAATCGCAAGCGGCAGCTCTTGGGGAATTTTTGACGTGGCGCCGGGCGCCTTCGCCCCAGACCTGCGCTCAGGACCTCCAATTCACCCTGGGCACCAAATCCAGAGGCAATGTCTCGGGACCGACAGAGACCACCTCTAGGGTCCAAAATTCTGGCGACGGCTCTCGGGAAGCTGGACGCTCTGCTAAGTGCAAGTGCCCCAAAAGGCCAGGTCTGGATCCCAGAGGCCAAGCTGTCAGAGAAATGCCGGTGCTGGTGGTCCCGATCACCGACCCCATGTGTGGTGCGAAATCGCAAGCGGCAGCTCTTGGGGAATTTTTGACGTGGCGCCGGGCGCCTTCGCCCCGGGTCTGCGCTCAGGGCAGACAAGTTCACCCTGGGCACCAAATCCAGAGGCAATGTCTCGGGACCGACAGAGACCACCTCTAGGGTCCAAAATTCTGGCGACGGCTCTCGGGAAGCTGGACGCTCTGCTAAGTGCAAGTGCCCCAAAAGGCCAGGTCTGGATCCCAGAGGCCAAGCTGTCAGAGAAATGCCGGTGCTGGTGGTCCCGATCACCGACCCCATGTGTGGTGCGAAATCGCAAGCGGCAGCTCTTGGGGAATTTTTGACGTGGCGCCGGGCGCCTTCGCCCCAGACCTGCGCTCAGGACCTCCAATTCACCCTGGGCACCAAATCCAGAGGCAATGTCTCGGGACCGACAGAGACCACCTCTAGGGTCCAAAATTCTGGCGACGGCTCTCGGGAAGCTGGACGCTCTGCTAAGTGCAAGTGCCCCAAAAGGCCAGGTCTGGATCCCAGAGGCCAAGCTGTCAGAGAAATGCCGGTGCTGGTGGTCCCGATCACCGACCCCATGTGTGGTGCGAAATCGCAAGCGGCAGCTCTTGGGGAATTTTTGACGTGGCGCCGGGCGCCTTCGCCCCAGACCTGCGCTCAGGGCAGACAAGTTCACCCTGGGCACCAAATCCAGAGGCAATGTCTCGGGACCGACAGAGACCACCTCTAGGGTCCAAAATTCTGGCGACGGCTCTCGGGAAGCTGGACGCTCTGCTAAGTGCAAGTGCCCCAAACGGCCAGGTCTGGATCCCAGAGGCCAAGCTGTCAGAGAAATGCCGGTGCTGGTGGTCCCGATCACCGACCCCATGTGTGGTGCGAAATCGCAAGCGGCAGCTCTTGGGGAATTTTTGACGTGGCGCCGGGCGCCTTCGCCCCAGACCTGCGCTCAGGGCAGACAAGTTCACCCTGGGCACCAAATCCAGAGGCAATGTCTCGGGACCGACAGAGACCACCTCTAGGGTCCAAAATTCTGGCGACGGCTCTCGGGAAGCTGGACGCTCTGCTAAGTGCAAGTGCCCCAAACGGCCAGGTCTGGATCCCAGAGGCCAAGCTGTCAGAGAAATGCCGGTGCTGGTGGTCCCGATCACCGACCCCATGTGTGGTGCGAAATCGCAAGCGGCAGCTCTTGGGGAATTTTTGACGTGGCGCCGGGCACCTTCGCCCCGGGTCTGCGCTCAGGGCAGACAAGTTCACCCTGGGCACCAAATCCAGAGGCAATGTCTCGGGACCGACAGAGACCACCTCTAGGGTCCAAAATTCTGGCGACGGCTCTCGGGAAGCTGGACGCTCTGCTAAGTGCAAGTGCCCCAAACGGCCAGGTCTGGATCCCAGAGGCCAAGCTGTCAGAGAAATGCCGGTGCTGGTGGTCCCGATCACCGACCCCATGTGTGGTGCGAAATCGCAAGCGGCAGCTCTTGGGGAATTTTTGACGTGGCGCCGGGCGCCTTCGCCCCAGACCTGCGCTCAGGGCAGACAAGTTCACCCTGGGCACCAAATCCAGAGGCAATGTCTCGGGACCGACAGAGACCACCTCTAGGGTCCAAAATTCTGGCGACGGCTCTCGGGAAGCTGGACGCTCTGCTAAGTGCAAGTGCCCCAAACGGCCAGGTCTGGATCCCAGAGGCCAAGCTGTCAGAGAAATGCCGGTGCTGGTGGTCCCGATCACCGACCCCATGTGTGGTGCGAAATCGCAAGCGGCAGCTCTTGGGGAATTTTTGACGTGGCGCCGGGCGCCTTCGCCCCGGGTCTGCGCTCAGGGCAGACAAGTTCACCCTGGGCACCAAATCCAGAGGCAATGTCTCGGGACCGACAGAGACCACCTCTAGGGTCCAAAATTCTGGCGACGGCTCTCGGGAAGCTGGACGCTCTGCTAAGTGCAAGTGCCCCAAACGGCCAGGTCTGGATCCCAGAGGCCAAGCTGTCAGAGAAATGCCGGTGCTGGTGGTCCCGATCACCGACCCCATGTGTGGTGCGAAATCGCAAGCGGCAGCTCTTGGGGAATTTTTGACGTGGCGCCGGGCGCCTTCGCCCCAGACCTGCGCTCAGGGCAGACAAGTTCACCCTGGGCACCAAATCCAGAGGCAATGTCTCGGGACCGACAGAGACCACCTCTAGGGTCCAAAATTCTGGCGACGGCTCTCGGGAAGCTGGACGCTCTGCTAAGTGCAAGTGCCCCAAACGGCCAGGTCTGGATCCCAGAGGCCAAGCTGTCAGAGAAATGCCGGTGCTGGTGGTCCCGATCACCGACCCCATGTGTGGTGCGAAATCGCAAGCGGCAGCTCTTGGGGAATTTTTGACGTGGCGCCGGGCGCCTTCGCCCCGGGTCTGTGCTCAGGACCTCCAATTCACCCTGGGCACCAAATCCAGAGGCAATGTCTCGGGACCGACAGAGACCACCTCTAGGGTCCAAAATTCTGGCGACGGCTCTCGGGAAGCTGGACGCTCTGCTAAGTGCAAGTGCCCCAAAAGGCCAGGTCTGGATCCCAGAGGCCAAGCTGTCAGAGAAATGCCGGTGCTGGTGGTCCCGATCACCGACCCCATGTGTGGTGCGAAATCGCAAGCGGCAGCTCTTGGGGAATTTTTGACGTGGCGCCGGGCGCCTTCGCCCCAGACCTGCGCTCAGGGCAGACAAGTTCACCCTGGGCACCAAATCCAGAGGCAATGTCTCGGGACCGACAGAGACCACCTCTAGGGTCCAAAATTCTGGCGACGGCTCTCGGGAAGCTGGACGCTCTGCTAAGTGCAAGTGCCCCAAACGGCCAGGTCTGGATCCCAGAGGCCAAGCTGTCAGAGAAATGCCGGTGCTGGTGGTCCCGATCACCGACCCCATGTGTGGTGCGAAATCGCAAGCGGCAGCTCTTGGGGAATTTTTGACGTGGCGCCGGGCGCCTTCGCCCCAGACCTGCGCTCAGGGCAGACAAGTTCACCCTGGGCACCAAATCCAGAGGCAATGTCTCGGGACCGACAGAGACCACCTCTAGGGTCCAAAATTCTGGCGACGGCTCTCGGGAAGCTGGACGCTCTGCTAAGTGCAAGTGCCCCAAACGGCCAGGTCTGGATCCCAGAGGCCAAGCTGTCAGAGAAATGCCGGTGCTGGTGGTCCCGATCACCGACCCCATGTGTGGTGCGAAATCGCAAGCGGCAGCTCTTGGGGAATTTTTGACGTGGCGCCGGGCGCCTTCGCCCCAGACCTGCGCTCAGGGCAGACAAGTTCACCCTGGGCACCAAATCCAGAGGCAATGTCTCGGGACCGACAGAGACCACCTCTAGGGTCCAAAATTCTGGCGACGGCTCTCGGGAAGCTGGACGCTCTGCTAAGTGCAAGTGCCCCAAACGGCCAGGTCTGGATCCCAGAGGCCAAGCTGTCAGAGAAATGCCGGTGCTGGTGGTCCCGATCACCGACCCCATGTGTGGTGCGAAATCGCAAGCGGCAGCTCTTGGGGAATTTTTGACGTGGCGCCGGGCGCCTTCGCCCCAGACCTGCGCTCAGGGCAGACAAGTTCACCCTGGGCACCAAATCCAGAGGCAATGTCTCGGGACCGACAGAGACCACCTCTAGGGTCCAAAATTCTGGCGACGGCTCTCGGGAAGCTGGACGCTCTGCTAAGTGCAAGTGCCCCAAACGGCCAGGTCTGGATCCCAGAGGCCAAGCTGTCAGAGAAATGCCGGTGCTGGTGGTCCCGATCACCGACCCCATGTGTGGTGCGAAATCGCAAGCGGCAGCTCTTGGGGAATTTTTGACGTGGCGCCGGGCGCCTTCGCCCCGGGTCTGCGCTCAGGGCAGACAAGTTCACCCTGGGCACCAAATCCAGAGGCAATGTCTCGGGACCGACAGAGACCACCTCTAGGGTCCAAAATTCTGGCGACGGCTCTCGGGAAGCTGGACGCTCTGCTAAGTGCAAGTGCCCCAAACGGCCAGGTCTGGATCCCAGAGGCCAAGCTGTCAGAGAAATGCCGGTGCTGGTGGTCCCGATCACCGACCCCATGTGTGGTGCGAAATCGCAAGCGGCAGCTCTTGGGGAATTTTTGACGTGGCGCCGGGCGCCTTCGCCCCGGGTCTGCGCTCAGGGCAGACAAGTTCACCCTGGGCACCAAATCCAGAGGCAATGTCTCGGGACCGACAGAGACCACCTCTAGGGTCCAAAATTCTGGCGACGGCTCTCGGGAAGCTGGACGCTCTGCTAAGTGCAAGTGCCCCAAAAGGCCAGGTCTGGATCCCAGAGGCCAAGCTGTCAGAGAAATGCCGGTGCTGGTGGTCCCGATCACCGACCCCATGTGTGGTGCGAAATCGCAAGCGGCAGCTCTTGGGGAATTTTTGACGTGGCGCCGGGCGCCTTCGCCCCAGACCTGCGCTCAGGGCAGACAAGTTCACCCTGGGCACCAAATCCAGAGGCAATGTCTCGGGACCGACAGAGACCACCTCTAGGGTCCAAAATTCTGGCGACGGCTCTCGGGAAGCTGGACGCTCTGCTAAGTGCAAGTGCCCCAAACGGCCAGGTCTGGATCCCAGAGGCCAAGCTGTCAGAGAAATGCCGGTGCTGGTGGTCCCGATCACCGACCCCATGTGTGGTGCGAAATCGCAAGCGGCAGCTCTTGGGGAATTTTTGACGTGGCGCCGGGCGCCTTCGCCCCGGGTCTGCGCTCAGGACCTCCAATTCACCCTGGGCACCAAATCCAGAGGCAATGTCTCGGGACCGACAGAGACCACCTCTAGGGTCCAAAATTCTGGCGACGGCTCTCGGGAAGCTGGACGCTCTGCTAAGTGCAAGTGCCCCAAAAGGCCAGGTCTGGATCCCAGAGGCCAAGCTGTCAGAGAAATGCCGGTGCTGGTGGTCCCGATCACCGACCCCATGTGTGGTGCGAAATCGCAAGCGGCAGCTCTTGGGGAATTTTTGACGTGGCGCCGGGCGCCTTCGCCCCAGACCTGCGCTCAGGGCAGACAAGTTCACCCTGGGCACCAAATCCAGAGGCAATGTCTCGGGACCGACAGAGACCACCTCTAGGGTCCAAAATTCTGGCGACGGCTCTCGGGAAGCTGGACGCTCTGCTAAGTGCAAGTGCCCCAAACGGCCAGGTCTGGATCCCAGAGGCCAAGCTGTCAGAGAAATGCCGGTGCTGGTGGTCCCGATCACCGACCCCATGTGTGGTGCGAAATCGCAAGCGGCAGCTCTTGGGGAATTTTTGACGTGGCGCCGGGCGCCTTCACCCCAGACCTGCGCTCAGGGCAGACAAGTTCACCCTGGGCACCAAATCCAGAGGCAATGTCTCGGGACCGACAGAGACCACCTCTAGGGTCCAAAATTCTGGCGACGGCTCTCGGGAAGCTGGACGCTCTGCTAAGTGCAAGTGCCCCAAACGGCCAGGTCTGGATCCCAGAGGCCAAGCTGTCAGAGAAATGCCGGTGCTGGTGGTCCCGATCACCGACCCCATGTGTGGTGCGAAATCGCAAGCGGCAGCTCTTGGGGAATTTTTGACGTGGCGCCGGGCGCCTTCGCCCCGGGTCTGTGCTCAGGACCTCCAATTCACCCTGGGCACCAAATCCAGAGGCAATGTCTCGGGACCGACAGAGACCACCTCTAGGGTCCAAAATTCTGGCGACGGCTCTCGGGAAGCTGGACGCTCTGCTAAGTGCAAGTGCCCCAAAAGGCCAGGTCTGGATCCCAGAGGCCAAGCTGTCAGAGAAATGCCAGTGCTGGTGGTCCCGATCACCGACCCCATGTGTGGTGCGAAATCGCAAGCGGCAGCTCTTGGGGAATTTTTGACGTGGCGCCGGGCGCCTTCGCCCCAGACCTGCGCTCAGGGCAGACAAGTTCACCCTGGGCACCAAATCCAGAGGCAATGTCTCGGGACCGACAGAGACCACCTCTAGGGTCCAAAATTCTGGCGACGGCTCTCGGGAAGCTGGACGCTCTGCTAAGTGCAAGTGCCCCAAACGGCCAGGTCTGGATCCCAGAGGCCAAGCTGTCAGAGAAATGCCGGTGCTGGTGGTCCCGATCACCGACCCCATGTGTGGTGCGAAATCGCAAGCGGCAGCTCTTGGGGAATTTTTGACGTGGCGCCGGGCGCCTTCGCCCCAGACCTGCGCTCAGGGCAGACAAGTTCACCCTGGGCACCAAATCCAGAGGCAATGTCTCGGGACCGACAGAGACCACCTCTAGGGTCCAAAATTCTGGCGACGGCTCTCGGGAAGCTGGACGCTCTGCTAAGTGCAAGTGCCCCAAACGGCCAGGTCTGGATCCCAGAGGCCAAGCTGTCAGAGAAATGCCGGTGCTGGTGGTCCCGATCACCGACCCCATGTGTGGTGCGAAATCGCAAGCGGCAGCTCTTGGGGAATTTTTGACGTGGCGCCGGGCGCCTTCGCCCCGGGTCTGTGCTCAGGACCTCCAATTCACCCTGGGCACCAAATCCAGAGGCAATGTCTCGGGACCGACAGAGACCACCTCTAGGGTCCAAAATTCTGGCGACGGCTCTCGGGAAGCTGGACGCTCTGCTAAGTGCAAGTGCCCCAAACGGCCAGGTCTGGATCCCAGAGGCCAAGCTGTCAGAGAAATGCCGGTGCTGGTGGTCCCGATCACCGACCCCATGTGTGGTGCGAAATCGCAAGCGGCAGCTCTTGGGGAATTTTTGACGTGGCGCCGGGCGCCTTCGCCCCGGGTCTGTGCTCAGGACCTCCAATTCACCCTGGGCACCAAATCCAGAGGCAATGTCTCGGGACCGACAGAGACCACCTCTAGGGTCCAAAATTCTGGCGACGGCTCTCGGGAAGCTGGACGCTCTGCTAAGTGCAAGTGCCCCAAAAGGCCAGGTCTGGATCCCAGAGGCCAAGCTGTCAGAGAAATGCCAGTGCTGGTGGTCCCGATCACCGACCCCATGTGTGGTGCGAAATCGCAAGCGGCAGCTCTTGGGGAATTTTTGACGTGGCGCCGGGCGCCTTCGCCCCAGACCTGCGCTCAGGGCAGACAAGTTCACCCTGGGCACCAAATCCAGAGGCAATGTCTCGGGACCGACAGAGACCACCTCTAGGGTCCAAAATTCTGGCGACGGCTCTCGGGAAGCTGGACGCTCTGCTAAGTGCAAGTGCCCCAAACGGCCAGGTCTGGATCCCAGAGGCCAAGCTGTCAGAGAAATGCCGGTGCTGGTGGTCCCGATCACCGACCCCATGTGTGGTGCGAAATCGCAAGCGGCAGCTCTTGGGGAATTTTTGACGTGGCGCCGGGCGCCTTCGCCCCAGACCTGCGCTCAGGGCAGACAAGTTCACCCTGGGCACCAAATCCAGAGGCAATGTCTCGGGACCGACAGAGACCACCTCTAGGGTCCAAAATTCTGGCGACGGCTCTCGGGAAGCTGGACGCTCTGCTAAGTGCAAGTGCCCCAAACGGCCAGGTCTGGATCCCAGAGGCCAAGCTGTCAGAGAAATGCCGGTGCTGGTGGTCCCGATCACCGACCCCATGTGTGGTGCGAAATCGCAAGCGGCAGCTCTTGGGGAATTTTTGACGTGGCGCCGGGCGCCTTCGCCCCGGGTCTGTGCTCAGGACCTCCAATTCACCCTGGGCACCAAATCCAGAGGCAATGTCTCGGGACCGACAGAGACCACCTCTAGGGTCCAAAATTCTGGCGACGGCTCTCGGGAAGCTGGACGCTCTGCTAAGTGCAAGTGCCCCAAAAGGCCAGGTCTGGATCCCAGAGGCCAAGCTGTCAGAGAAATGCCGGTGCTGGTGGTCCCGATCACCGACCCCATGTGTGGTGCGAAATCGCAAGCGGCAGCTCTTGGGGAATTTTTGACGTGGCGCCGGGCGCCTTCGCCCCGGGTCTGTGCTCAGGACCTCCAATTCACCCTGGGCACCAAATCCAGAGGCAATGTCTCGGGACCGACAGAGACCACCTCTAGGGTCCAAAATTCTGGCGACGGCTCTCGGGAAGCTGGACGCTCTGCTAAGTGCAAGTGCCCCAAAAGGCCAGGTCTGGATCCCAGAGGCCAAGCTGTCAGAGAAATGCCGGTGCTGGTGGTCCCGATCACCGACCCCATGTGTGGTGCGAAATCGCAAGCGGCAGCTCTTGGGGAATTTTTGACGTGGCGCCGGGCGCCTTCGCCCCGGGTCTGTGCTCAGGACCTCCAATTCACCCTGGGCACCAAATCCAGAGGCAATGTCTCGGGACCGACAGAGACCACCTCTAGGGTCCAAAATTCTGGCGACGGCTCTCGGGAAGCTGGACGCTCTGCTAAGTGCAAGTGCCCCAAAAGGCCAGGTCTGGATCCCAGAGGCCAAGCTGTCAGAGAAATGCCGGTGCTGGTGGTCCCGATCACCGACCCCATGTGTGGTGCGAAATCGCAAGCGGCAGCTCTTGGGGAATTTTTGACGTGGCGCCGGGCGCCTTCGCCCCGGGTCTGCGCTCAGGGCAGACAAGTTCACCCTGGGCACCAAATCCAGAGGCAATGTCTCGGGACCGACAGAGACCACCTCTAGGGTCCAAAATTCTGGCGACGGCTCTCGGGAAGCTGGACGCTCTGCTAAGTGCAAGTGCCCCAAACGGCCAGGTCTGGATCCCAGAGGCCAAGCTGTCAGAGAAATGCCGGTGCTGGTGGTCCCGATCACCGACCCCATGTGTGGTGCGAAATCGCAAGCGGCAGCTCTTGGGGAATTTTTGACGTGGCGCCGGGCGCCTTCGCCCCGGGTCTGTGCTCAGGACCTCCAATTCACCCTGGGCACCAAATCCAGAGGCAATGTCTCGGGACCGACAGAGACCACCTCTAGGGTCCAAAATTCTGGCGACGGCTCTCGGGAAGCTGGACGCTCTGCTAAGTGCAAGTGCCCCAAAAGGCCAGGTCTGGATCCCAGAGGCCAAGCTGTCAGAGAAATGCCGGTGCTGGTGGTCCCGATCACCGACCCCATGTGTGGTGCGAAATCGCAAGCGGCAGCTCTTGGGGAATTTTTGACGTGGCGCCGGGCGCCTTCGCCCCGGGTCTGCGCTCAGGGCAGACAAGTTCACCCTGGGCACCAAATCCAGAGGCAATGTCTCGGGACCGACAGAGACCACCTCTAGGGTCCAAAATTCTGGCGACGGCTCTCGGGAAGCTGGACGCTCTGCTAAGTGCAAGTGCCCCAAACGGCCAGGTCTGGATCCCAGAGGCCAAGCTGTCAGAGAAATGCCGGTGCTGGTGGTCCCGATCACCGACCCCATGTGTGGTGCGAAATCGCAAGCGGCAGCTCTTGGGGAATTTTTGACGTGGCGCCGGGCGCCTTCGCCCCGGGTCTGTGCTCAGGACCTCCAATTCACCCTGGGCACCAAATCCAGAGGCAATGTCTCGGGACCGACAGAGACCACCTCTAGGGTCCAAAATTCTGGCGACGGCTCTCGGGAAGCTGGACGCTCTGCTAAGTGCAAGTGCCCCAAAAGGCCAGGTCTGGATCCCAGAGGCCAAGCTGTCAGAGAAATGCCGGTGCTGGTGGTCCCGATCACCGACCCCATGTGTGGTGCGAAATCGCAAGCGGCAGCTCTTGGGGAATTTTTGACGTGGTGCCGGGCGCCTTCGCCCCAGACCTGCGCTCAGGGCAGACAAGTTCACCCTGGGCACCAAATCCAGAGGCAATGTCTCGGGACCAACAGAGACCACCTCTAGGGTCCAAAATTCTGGCGACGGCTCTCGGGAAGCTGGACGCTCTGCTAAGTGCAAGTGCCCCAAACGGCCAGGTCTGGATCCCAGAGGCCAAGCTGTCAGAGAAATGCCGGTGCTGGTGGTCCCGATCACCGACCCCATGTGTGGTGCGAAATCGCAAGCGGCAGCTCTTGGGGAATTTTTGACGTGGCGCCGGGCGCCTTCGCCCCAGACCTGCGCTCAGGGCAGACAAGTTCACCCTGGGCACCAAATCCAGAGGCAATGTCTCGGGACCGACAGAGACCACCTCTAGGGTCCAAAATTCTGGCGACGGCTCTCGGGAAGCTGGACGCTCTGCTAAGTGCAAGTGCCCCAAAAGGCCAGGTCTGGATCCCAGAGGCCAAGCTGTCAGAGAAATGCCGGTGCTGGTGGTCCCGATCACCGACCCCATGTGTGGTGCGAAATCGCAAGCGGCAGCTCTTGGGGAATTTTTGACGTGGCGCCGGGCGCCTTCGCCCCAGACCTGCGCTCAGGGCAGACAAGTTCACCCTGGGCACCAAATCCAGAGGCAATGTCTCGGGACCGACAGAGACCACCTCTAGGGTCCAAAATTCTGGCGACGGCTCTCGGGAAGCTGGACGCTCTGCTAAGTGCAAGTGCCCCAAAAGGCCAGGTCTGGATCCCAGAGGCCAAGCTGTCAGAGAAATGCCGGTGCTGGTGGTCCCGATCACCGACCCCATGTGTGGTGCGAAATCGCAAGCGGCAGCTCTTGGGGAATTTTTGACGTGGCGCCGGGCGCCTTCGCCCCGGGTCTGCGCTCAGGGCAGACAAGTTCACCCTGGGCACCAAATCCAGAGGCAATGTCTCGGGACCGACAGAGACCACTTCTAGGGTCCAAAATTCTGGCGACGGCTCTCGGGAAGCTGGACGCTCTGCTAAGTGCAAGTGCCCCAAACGGCCAGGTCTGGATCCCAGAGGCCAAGCTGTCAGAGAAATGCCGGTGCTGGTGGTCCCGATCACCGACCCCATGTGTGGTGCGAAATCGCAAGCGGCAGCTCTTGGGGAATTTTTGACGTGGCGCCGGGCGCCTTCGCCCCAGACCTGCGCTCAGGGCAGACAAGTTCACCCTGGGCACCAAATCCAGAGGCAATGTCTCGGGACCGACAGAGACCACCTCTAGGGTCCAAAATTCTGGCGACGGCTCTCGGGAAGCTGGACGCTCTGCTAAGTGCAAGTGCCCCAAACGGCCAGGTCTGGATCCCAGAGGCCAAGCTGTCAGAGAAATGCCGGTGCTGGTGGTCCCGATCACCGACCCCATGTGTGGTGCGAAATCGCAAGCGGCAGCTCTTGGGGAATTTTTGACGTGGCGCCGGGCGCCTTCGCCCCAGACCTGCGCTCAGGGCAGACAAGTTCACCCTGGGCACCAAATCCAGAGGCAATGTCTCGGGACCGACAGAGACCACCTCTAGGGTCCAAAATTCTGGCGACGGCTCTCGGGAAGCTGGACGCTCTGCTAAGTGCAAGTGCCCCAAACGGCCAGGTCTGGATCCCAGAGGCCAAGCTGTCAGAGAAATGCCGGTGCTGGTGGTCCCGATCACCGACCCCATGTGTGGTGCGAAATCGCAAGCGGCAGCTCTTGGGGAATTTTTGACGTGGCGCCGGGCGCCTTCGCCCCAGACCTGCGCTCAGGGCAGACAAGTTCACCCTGGGCACCAAATCCAGAGGCAATGTCTCGGGACCGACAGAGACCACCTCTAGGGTCCAAAATTCTGGCGACGGCTCTCGGAAGCTGGACGCTCTGCTAAGTGCAAGTGCCCCAAAAGGCCAGGTCTGGATCCCAGAGGCCAAGCTGTCAGAGAAATGCCGGTGCTGGTGGTCCCGATCACCGACCCCATGTGTGGTGCGAAATCGCAAGCGGCAGCTCTTGGGGAATTTTTGACGTGGCGCCGGGCGCCTTCGCCCCGGGTCTGCGCTCAGGGCAGACAAGTTCACCCTGGGCACCAAATCCAGAGGCAATGTCTCGGGACCGACAGAGACCACTTCTAGGGTCCAAAATTCTGGCGACGGCTCTCGGGAAGCTGGACGCTCTGCTAAGTGCAAGTGCCCCAAACGGCCAGGTCTGGATCCCAGAGGCCAAGCTGTCAGAGAAATGCCGGTGCTGGTGGTCCCGATCACCGACCCCATGTGTGGTGCGAAATCGCAAGCGGCAGCTCTTGGGGAATTTTTGACGTGGCGCCGGGCGCCTTCGCCCCGGGTCTGCGCTCAGGACCTCCAATTCACCCTGGGCACCAAATCCAGAGGCAATGTCTCGGGACCGACAGAGACCACCTCTAGGGTCCAAAATTCTGGCGACGGCTCTCGGGAAGCTGGACGCTCTGCTAAGTGCAAGTGCCCCAAACGGCCAGGTCTGGATCCCAGAGGCCAAGCTGTCAGAGAAATGCCGGTGCTGGTGGTCCCGATCACCGACCCCATGTGTGGTGCGAAATCGCAAGCGGCAGCTCTTGGGGAATTTTTGACGTGGCGCCGGGCGCCTTCGCCCCGGGTCTGCGCTCAGGGCAGACAAGTTCACCCTGGGCACCAAATCCAGAGGCAATGTCTCGGGACCGACAGAGACCACCTCTAGGGTCCAAAATTCTGGCGACGGCTCTCGGGAAGCTGGACGCTCTGCTAAGTGCAAGTGCCCCAAACGGCCAGGTCTGGATCCCAGAGGCCAAGCTGTCAGAGAAATGCCGGTGCTGGTGGTCCCGATCACCGACCCCATGTGTGGTGCGAAATCGCAAGCGGCAGCTCTTGGGGAATTTTTGACGTGGCGCCGGGCGCCTTCGCCCCAGACCTGCGCTCAGGGCAGACAAGTTCACCCTGGGCACCAAATCCAGAGGCAATGTCTCGGGACCGACAGAGACCACCTCTAGGGTCCAAAATTCTGGCGACGGCTCTCGGGAAGCTGGACGCTCTGCTAAGTGCAAGTGCCCCAAAAGGCCAGGTCTGGATCCCAGAGGCCAAGCTGTCAGAGAAATGCCGGTGCTGGTGGTCCCGATCACCGACCCCATGTGTGGTGCGAAATCGCAAGCGGCAGCTCTTGGGGAATTTTTGACGTGGCGCCGGGCGCCTTCGCCCCAGACCTGCGCTCAGGGCAGACAAGTTCACCCTGGGCACCAAATCCAGAGGCAATGTCTCGGGACCGACAGAGACCACCTCTAGGGTCCAAAATTCTGGCGACGGCTCTCGGGAAGCTGGACGCTCTGCTAAGTGCAAGTGCCCCAAACGGCCAGGTCTGGATCCCAGAGGCCAAGCTGTCAGAGAAATGCCGGTGCTGGTGGTCCCGATCACCGACCCCATGTGTGGTGCGAAATCGCAAGCGGCAGCTCTTGGGGAATTTTTGACGTGGCGCCGGGCGCCTTCGCCCCGGGTCTGCGCTCAGGACCTCCAATTCACCCTGGGCACCAAATCCAGAGGCAATGTCTCGGGACCGACAGAGACCACCTCTAGGGTCCAAAATTCTGGCGACGGCTCTCGGGAAGCTGGACGCTCTGCTAAGTGCAAGTGCCCCAAAAGGCCAGGTCTGGATCCCAGAGGCAAGCTGTCAGAGAAATGCCGGTGCTGGTGGTCCCGATCACCGACCCCATGTGTGGTGCGAAATCGCAAGCGGCAGCTCTTGGGGAATTTTTGACGTGGCGCCGGGCGCCTTCGCCCCGGGTCTGCGCTCAGGGCAGACAAGTTCACCCTGGGCACCAAATCCAGAGGCAATGTCTCGGGACCGACAGAGACCACCTCTAGGGTCCAAAATTCTGGCGACGGCTCTCGGAAGCTGGACGCTCTGCTAAGTGCAAGTGCCCCAAACGGCCAGGTCTGGATCCCAGAGGCCAAGCTGTCAGAGAAATGCCGGTGCTGGTGGTCCCGATCACCGACCCCATGTGTGGTGCGAAATCGCAAGCCGGCAGCTCTTGGGGAATTTTTGACGTGGCGCCGGGCGCCTTCACGCCCAGACCTGCGCTCAGGCAGACAAGTCACCCTGGGCACCAAATCCAGAGGCAATGTCTCGGGACCGACAGAGACCCACCTCTAGGGTCCAAATTCTGGCGACGGCTCTCGGGAAGCTGGACGCTCTGCTAAGTGCAAGTGCCCCAAACGGCCAGGTCTGGATCCCAGAGGCCAAGCTGTCAGAGAAATGCCGGGTGCTGGTGGTCCCGATCACCGACCCCATGTGTGGTGCGAAATCGCAAGCGGCAGCTCTTGGGGAATTTTTGACGTGGCGCCGGGCGCCTTCGCCCCGGGTCTGTGCTCAGGACCTCCAAGTTCACCCTGGGCACCAAATCCAGAGGCAATGTCTCGGGACCGACAGAGACCACCTCTAGGGTCCAAAATTCTGGCGACGGCTCTCGGGAAGCTGGACGCTCTGCTAAGTGCAAGTGCCCCAAAAGGCCAGGTCTGGATCCCAGAGGCCAAGCTGTCAGAGAAATGCCAGTGCTGGTGGTCCCGATCACCGACCCCATGTGTGGTGCGAAATCGCAAGCGCAGCTCTTGGGGAATTTTTGACGTGGCGCCGGGCGCCTTCGCCCCAGACCTGCGCTCAGGGCAGACAAGTTCACCCTGGGCACCAAATCCAGAGGCAATGTCTCGGGACCGACAGAGACCACCTCTAGGGTCCAAAATTCTGGCGACGGCTCCTCGGGAAGCTGGACGCTCTGCTAAGTGCAAGTGCCCCAAACGGCCAGGTCTGGATCCCAGAGGCCAAGCTGTCAGAGAAATGCCGGTGCTGGTGGTCCCGATCACCGACCCCATGTGTGGTGCGAAATCGCAAGCGGCAGCTCTTGGGGAATTTTTGACGTGGCGCCGGGCGCCTTCGCCCCAGGACCTGCGCTCAGGCAGACAAGTTCACCCTGGGCACCAAATCCAGAGGCAATGTCTCGGGACCGACAGAGACCACCTCTAGGGTCCAAAATTCTGGCGACGGCTCTCGGGAAGCTGGACGCTCTGCTAAGTGCAAGTGCCCCAAACGGCCAGGTCTGGATCCCAGAGGCCAAGCTGTCAGAGAAATGCGGTGCTGGTGGTCCCGATCACCGACCCCATGTGTGGTGCGAAATCGCAAGCGGCAGCTCTTGGGGAATTTTGACGTGGCGCCGGGCGCCTTCGCCCCGGGTCTGTGCTCAGGGACCTCCAAGTTCACCCTGGGCACCAAATCCAGAGGCAATGTCTCGGGACCGACAGAGACCACCTCTAGGGTCCAAAATTCTGGCGACGGCTCTCGGGAAGCTGGACGCTCTGCTAAGTGCAAGTGCCCCAAACGGCCAGGTCTGGATCCCAGAGGCCAAGCTGTCAGAGAAATGCCGGTGCTGGTGGTCCCGATCACCGACCCATGTGTGGTGCGAAATCGCAAGCGGCAGCTCTTCGGGGAATTTTTGACGTGGCGCCCGGGCGCCTTCGCCCCGGTCTGTGCTCAGGACCTCCAATTCACCCTGGGCACCAAATCCAGAGGCAATGTCTCGGGACCGACAGAGACCACCTCTAGGGTCCAAAATTCTGGCGACGGCTCTCGGGAAGCTGGACGCTCTGCTAAGTGCAAGTGCCCCAAAAGGCCAGGTCTGGATCCCAGAGGCCAAGCTGTCAGAGAAATGCCGGTGCTGGTGGTCCCGATCACCGACCCCATGTGTGGTGCGAAATCGCAAGCGGCAGCTCTTGGGGAATTTTTGACGTGGCGCCGGGCGCCTTCGCCCCGGGTCTGTGCTCAGACCTCCAATTCACCTGGGCACCAAATCCAGAGGCAATGTCTCGGGACCGACAGAGACCACCTCTAGGGTCCAAAATTCTGGCGACGGCTCTCGGGAAGCTGGACGCTCTGCTAAGTGCAAGTGCCCCAAACGGCCAGGTCTGGATCCCAGAGGCCAAAGCTGTCAGAGAAATGCCGGTGCTGGTGGTCCCGATCACCGACCCCCATGTGTGGTGCGAAATCGCAAGCGGCAGCTCTTGGGGTATTTTTGACGTGGCGCCGGGCGCCTTCGCCCCGGTCTGCGCTCAGGCAGACAAGTTCACCCTGGGCACCAAATCCAGAGGCAATGTCTCGGGACCGACAGAGACCACCTCTAGGGTCCAAAATTCTGGCGACGGCTCTCGGGAAGCTGGACGCTCTGCTAAGTGCAAAGTGCCCCAAAAGGCCAGGTCTGGATCCCAGAGGCCAAGCTGTCAGAGAAATGCCGGTGCGTGGTGGTCCCGATCACCGACCCCATGTGTGGTGCGAAATCGCAAGCGGCAGCTCTTGGGAATTTTTGACGTGGCGCCGGGCGCCTTCGCCCCGGTCTGCGCTCAGGGACCGACAAGTTCACCCTGGGCACCAAATCCAGAGGCAATGTCTCGGGACCGACAGAGACCACCTCTAGGGTCCAAAATTCTGGCGACGGCTCTCGGGAAGCTGGACGCTCTGCTAAGTGCAAGTGCCCCAAAAGGCCAGGTCTGGATCCCAGAGGCCAAGCTGTCAGAGAAATGCCGGTGCTGGTGGTCCCGATCACCGACCCCATGTGTGGTGCGAAATCGCAAGCGGCAGCTCTTGGGGAATTTTTGACGTGGCGCCGGGCGCCTTCGCCCCGGTCTGCTGCTCAGGGCAGACAAGTTCACCCTGGGCACCAAATCCAGAGGCAATGTCTCGGGACCGACAGAGACCACCTCTAGGGTCCAAAATTCTGGCGACGGCTCTCGGGAAGCTGGACGCTCTGCTAAGTGCAAGTGCCCCAAACGGCCAGGTCTGGATCCCAGAGGCCAAGCTGTCAGAGAAATGCCGGTGCTGGTGGTCCCGATCACCGACCCCATGTGTGGTGCGAAATCGCAAGCGGCAGCTCTTGGGGAATTTTTGACGTGGCGCCGGGCGCCTTCGCCCCGGGTCTGTGCTCAGGACCTCCAATTCACCCTGGGCACCAAATCCAGAGGCAATGTCTCGGGACCGACCAGAGACCACCTCTAGGGTCCAAAATTCTGGCGACGGCTCTCGGGAAGCTGGACGCTCTGCTAAGTGCAAGTGCCCCAAACGGCCAGGTCTGGATCCCAGAGGCCAAGCTGTCAGAGAAATGCCGGTGCTGGTGGTCCCGATCACCGACCCCATGTGTGGTGCGAAATCGCAAGCGGCAGCTCTTGGGGAATTTTTGACGTGGCGCCGGGCGCCTTCGCCCGGGTCTGTGCTCAGGACAGCCAAGTTCACCCTGGGCACCAAATCCAGAGGCAATGTCTCGGGGACCGACAGAGACCACCTCTAGGGTCCAAAATTCTGGCGACGGCTCTCGGGAAGCTGGACGCTCTGCTAAGTGCAAGTGCCCCAAGAAGGCCAGGTCTGGATCCCAGAGGCCAAGCTGTCAGAGAAATGCCGGTGCTGGTGGTCCCGATCACCGACCCCATGTGTGGTGCGAAATCGCAAGCGGCAGCTCTTGGGGAATTTTTGACGTGGCGCCGGGCGCCTTCGCCCCCGGGTCTGCGCTCAGGGAGCCACCAAGTTCACCCTGGGCACCACAATCCAGAGGCAATGTCTCGGGACCGACAGAGACCACCTCTAGGGTCCAAAATTCTGGCGACGGCTCTCGGGAAGCTGGACGCTCTGCTAAGTGCAAGTGCCCCAAAAGGCCAGGTCTGGATCCCAGAGGCCAAGCTGTCAGAGAAATGCCGGTGCTGGTGGTCCCGATCACCGACCCCATGTGTGGTGCGAAATCGCAAGCGGCAGCTCTTGGGGAATTTTTGACGTAGGCGCCGGGCGCCTTCGCCCCAGACCTGCGCTCAGGGCAGACAAGTTCACCCTGGGCACCAAATCCAGAGGCAATGTCTCGGGACCGACAGAGACCACCTCTAGGGTCCAAAATTCTGGCGACGGCTCTCGGAAGCCTGGACGCTCTGCTAAGTGCAAGTGCCCCAAACGGCCAGGTCTGGATCCCAGAGGCCAAGCTGTCAGAGAAATGCCGGTGCTGGTGGTCCCGATCACCGACCCCATGTGTGGTGCGAAATCGCAAGCGGCAGCTCTTGGGGAATTTTTGACGTGGCGCCGGGCGCCTTCGCCCCAGACCTGCGCTCAGGGGCAGACAAGTTCACCCTGGGCACCAAATCCAGAGGCAATGTCTCGGGACCGACAGAGACCACCTCTAGGGTCCAAAATTCTGGCGACGGCTCTCGGGAAGCTGGACGCTCTGCTAAGTGCAAGTGCCCCAAACGGCCAGGTCTGGATCCCAGAGGCCAAGCTGTCAGAGAAATGCCGGTGCTGGTGGTCCCGATCACCGACCCCATGTGTGGTGCTGAATCGCAAGCGGCAGCTCTTGGGGATTTTTGACGTGGCGCCGGGCGCCTTCGCCCCAGACCTGCGCTCAGGGCAGACAAGTTCACCCTGGGCACCAAATCCAGAGGCAATGTCTCGGGACCGACAGAGACCACCTCTAGGGTCCAAAATTCTGGCGACGGCTCTCGGGGAAGCTGGACGTCTCTGCTAAGTGCAAGTGCCCCAAACGGCCAGGTCTGGATCCCAGAGGCCAAGCTGTCAGAGAAATGCCGGTGCTGGTGGTCCCGATCACCCGACCCCATGTGTGGTGCGAAATCGCAAGCGGCAGCTCTTCGGGGAATTTTTGACGTGGCGCCGGGCGCCTTCGCCCCAGACCTGCGCTCAGGCAGACAAGTTCACCCTGGGCACCAAATCCAGAGGCAATGTCTCGGGACCGACAGAGACCACCTCTAGGGTCCAAAATTCTGGCGACGGCTCTCGGGAAGCTGGACGCTCTGCTAAGTGCAAGTGCCCCAAACGGCCAGGTCTGGATCCCAGGAGGGCCAAGCTG
>NW_028290158.1:0-13481 GCF_059628265.1 Tinamus guttatus | reverse complement strand
GTAGAAACTGCCATGGGGGGGCGAGAAACTGCCATGGGGGGGGTAGAAACTGCCATGGGGGGGGGTAGAAACTGCCATGGGGGGGCGAGAAACCGCCATGGGGGGGGGGCGAGAAACTGCCATGGGGGGGGTAGAAACTGCCATGGGGGGGTGAGAAACTGCCATGGGGGGGGTAGAAACTGCCATGGGGGGGTGAGAAACTGCCATGGGGGGGGGTAGAAACCGCCATGGGGGGCGAGAAACTGCCATGTTGGGGGGGTAGAAACTGCCATGGGGGGCGAGAAACTGCCATGGGGGGTGAGAAACTGCCATGGGGGGCGAGAAACTGCCATGGGGGGCGAGAAACTGCCATGGGGGGGGGTAGAAACCGCCATGGGGGGCGAGAAACTGCCATGGGGGGCGAGAAACTGCCATGGGGGGGGATGAGAAACTGCCATGGGGGGGGGTAGAAACTGCCATGGGGGGGCGAGAAACTGCCATGGGGGGGTGAGAAACTGCCATGGGGGGGCGAGAAACTGCCATGGGGGGCGAGAAACTGCCATGGGGGGCGAGAAACTGCCATGGGGGGGGTAGAAACTGCTATGGGGGGTAGAAACTGCCATGGGGGGGGTAGAAACTGCCATGGGGGGGGAGAAACTGCCATGGGGGGGGAGAAACTGCCATGGAGGGGGAGAAACTGCCATGGAGGGGGAGAAACCGCCATGGGGGGGGTAGAAACTGCCATGGGGGGGGAGAAACTGCCATGGGGGGCGAGAAACTGCCATGGGGGGCGAGAAACTGCCATGGGGGGGGTAGAAACTGCCATGGGGGGTGAGAAACTGTCATGGGGGGGGACGAGAAACTGCCATGGGGGGGGTAGAAACTGCCATGGGGGGGGTAGAAACTGCCATGGGGGGCGAGAAACTGCCATGGGGGGGGAGAAACTGCCATGGGGGGGGTAGAAACTGCCATGGGGGGGGCGAGAAACCGCCATGGGGGGGGACGAGAAACCACCATGGGGGGCGAGAAACTGCCATGGGGGGCGAGAAACTGCCATGGGGGGGGTAGAAACTGCCATGGGGGGGGCGAGAAACCGCCATGGGGGGTGAGAAACTGCCATGGGGGGGGAGAAACTGCCATGGGGGGGTAGAAACTGCCATGGGGGGCGAGAAACTGCCATGGGGGGGGTAGAAACCGCCATGGGGGGCGAGAAACTGCCATGGGGGGGGTAGAAACTGCCATGGGGGGGTAGAAACTGCCATGGGGGGCGAGAAACCGCCATGGGGGGGGCGAGAAACTGCCATGGGGGGCAAGAAACTGCCATGGGGGGGTAGAAACTGCCATGGGGGGGGAGAAACTGCCATGGGGGGCGAGAAACTGCCATGGGGGGGGTAGAAACTGCCATGGGGGGCGAGAAACTGCCATGGGGGGGGTAGAAACTGCCATGGGGGGGCGAGAAACTGCCATGGGGGGGGTTGAAACCACCACAGAGGCTGGAAACCATTGCGGGGGGAGCCTTGAAACCGCCTTTAAGGCGGCGGGGGAGCTTGAAACCGCCATGGAGGGGGTGAGAAACTGTCATGGGGGGGTAAGAAACTGCCAGGGGGTCAAAAGCCCTGGGGAGAGGGGGGTAAAACAGCCCTGGGAGGGGAGAGAGGGGTAATGGGGCACTGTTATAACAGTGGGGGGCTCGAAACTACCATTGGGGAGGTTTGAAACCACCTGGAAACTATTGTGGGGGGGCTTGAAACCACCTTTAAGGCGGCGGGGGAGCTTGAAACCGCCATGGAGGGGGTGAGAAACTGCCATGGGGGGGTTTGAAACCACCACAGAGACTGGAAACCATGGGGGGGGGGGCCTTGAAACCGCCTTTAAGGCAGTGGGGGAGCTGGAAACCGCCATGGAGGGGGCTCGAAACTGCCATGGGGGGTAAGAAACCACCACAGAGGCTGGAAACCATTGCGGGGGGGGGCTTGAAACTGCCTTTAAGGTGGCGGGGGAGCTTGAAACCGCCATGGGGGGGCTCGAAACTGCCATGGAGGGGGGTTGAAACCACCACAGAAGCGGAAACCATTGCGGGGGGGGGCTTGAAACCGCCTTTAAGGCAGCAGGGGAGCTTGAAACCGCCATGGAGGGGGTGAGAAACTGTCATGGGGGGGTAAGAAACTGCCAGGGGGTCAAAAGCCCTGGGGAGAGGGGGGTAAAACGGCCCCGGGGGGCGGAGGGAGGGGTAATAGGGCACTGTTATAGGAGTGGGGGGCTCGAAACTGCCATTGGGGAGGTTTGAAACCACCGCAGAGGCTGGAAACCATTGGGGGGGGGGGGCCTTGAAACTGCCTTTAAGGCGGCGGGGGAGCTTGAAACCGCCGTGGAGGGGGGT
Organism: Tinamus guttatus; assembly: GCF_059628265.1. Lineage (NCBI taxonomy): Eukaryota > Metazoa > Chordata > Aves > Tinamiformes > Tinamidae > Tinamus > Tinamus guttatus. The sequence continues at coordinate 11,122 of NW_028290158.1, read as the reverse complement.
TGAAACCACCACAGAGGCGGAAACCATTGCGCGGGGGGGGCTTGAAACTGCCTTTAAGGCAGTGGGGGAGCTTGAAACCGCCATGGAGGGGGCTCGAAACTGCCATGGAGGGGGGTTGAAACCACCACAGAGGCTGGAAACCATGGGCGGGGGGCCTTGAAACCGCCTTTAAGGCAGTGGGGGAGCTTGAAACCGCCATGGAGGGGGCTCGAAACTGCCATGGGGGGGGGTTGAAACCACCACAGAGGCGGAAACCATTGAGGGGGGGGGCTTGAAACCGCCTTTAAGGCAGTGGGGGAGCTTGAAACTGCCTTTAAGGCGGCGGGGGAGCTTGAAACCGCCATGGGGGGGCTCTATGGGGCCGGGGGGGTCCTCACGGTGACCCCCCCCCGCAGACGTTTTCCATTGGAGCTGCCTGGCGGGGCGGGCCCGGGCGCTGCCCCCCCGCACGGCGCCCGGGGGCTTCCGGTGCCCGGCGTGCGGGGGGCCCCTCTTCCCGCCCCCCAACCTGCAGGGCCCCCTGGCGAGCGCCCTGCGGAAGCGCCTGGAGCCGGAGGCCTGGGCGCGGGACGGGCTGGGGCTGCCGCTGGTGAGTGACGGTGACACCCCGGATACACCCGATACACCCTGACAACCCCCTGACACCTCCAACACCCCCTGACACCTCCCCATACCCCTAACACCCCCAACACCCCCACGCGGAGCCCTGGGCGCGGGACGGGCTGGGGCTGCCGCTGGTGAGTGACGGTGACACCCCCGATACACCCGAACACACCCCGATACACCCCAACACCCACTGATACCCCCTGACACCCCCACGCGGAGCCCTGGGCGCGGGACGGGCTGGGGCTGCCGCTGGTGAGTGACGGTGACACCCCCGATACACCCCGATACCCCCTGACACCTCCAACACCCCCATACACCCCAACACCCACTGATACCCCCTAACACCCCCAACACCCCCACGCGGAGCCCTGGGCGCGGGACGGGCTGGGGCTGCCGCTGGTGAGTGACGGTGACACCCCGGATACACCCGATACACCCCGATACACCCCAACACCCACTGATACCCCCTGACACCCCCTGACACCCGGAGCCCCGGGCGCGGGACGGGCTGGGGCTGCCGCTGGTGAGTGACGGTGACACCCCTGATACACCCGAACACACCCCGATACACCCTGACACCTCCAACACCCCCAACACCCCCACGCAGAGCCCTGGGCGCGGGACGGGCTGGGGCTGCCGCTGGTGAGTGACGGTGACACCCCCGATACACCCGATACACCCCCGATACACCCCAACACCCACTGATACCCCCTGACACCTCCAACACCCCCTGACACCTCCAACACCCCCACGCGGAGCCCTGGGCGCGGGACGGGCTGGGGCTGCCGCTGGTGAGTGACGGTGACACCCCCGATACACCCGATACACCCCGATACACCCCAACACCCACTGACACCCCCAACACCCCCCGATACACCCCAACACCCACTGATACCCCCTGACACCCCCACGCGGAGCCCCGGGCGCGGGACGGGCTGGGGCTGCCGCTGGTGAGTGACGGTGACACCCCCGATACACCCGAACACACCCCGATACCCCCTGACAGCCCCAACACCCCCACCCGGAGCCCTGGGCGCGGGACGGGCTGGGGCTGCCGCTGGTGAGTGACGGTGACACCCCCGATACACCCCAACACCCCCGATACACCCGATACACCCTGACAACCCCCTGACACCTCCAACACCCCCACGCGGAGCCCTGGGCGCGGGACGGGCTGGGGCTGCCGCTGGTGAGTGACGGTGACACCCCCGATACACCCAAACACACCCCGATACCCCCTGACAGCCCCAACACACCCTGACACCCCCAACACCCCCACCCGGAGCCCTGGGCGCGGGACGGGCTGGGGCTGCCGCTGGTGAGTGACGGTGACACCCCCGATACACCCCAACACCCCCGATACACCCCAACACCCACTGATACCCCCTGACACCCCCACGCGGAGCCCTGGGCGCGGGACGGGCTGGGGCTGCCGCTGGTGAGTGACGGTGACACCCCCGATACACCCGATACACCCTGACAACCCCCTGACAGCCCCAACACCCCCTGACACCCCCCCATACCCCTAACACCCCCAACACCCCCACGCGGAGCCCTGGGCGCGGGACGGGCTGGGGCTGCCGCTGGTGAGTGACGGTGACACCCCCGATACACCCCAACACCCCCGATACACCCCAACACCCACTGATACCCCCTGACACCTCCAACACCCCCATGCAGAGCCCTGGGCGCGGGCCGGGCTGGGGCTGCCGCTGGTGAGTGACGGTGACACCCCCGATACACCCGATACACCCCAACACCCCTGATACCCTCCGATACCCCCTGACACCTCCTGACACCCCCAACACGCCCTGACACCCCCACGCGGAGCCCTGGGCACGGGACGGGCTGGGGCTGCCGCTGGTGAGTGACGGTGACACCCCCGATACACCCAAACACACCCCGATACCCCCTGACACCTCCAACACCCCCTGACACCCCCCCATACCCCTAACACCCCCAACACCCCCACGCAGAGCCCTGGGCGCGGGACGGGCTGGGGCTGCCGCTGGTGAGTGACCCCCACACCCACGGGTGACACTGACACCCCACCAACACGAGTGGGTGACACTGACACCCCCCAGCACCCACGGGTGACACTGACACCCCCTGGATGCCACAACTCCCCCCGCCCCCCCTCGCCCCCCCCCCCCCCAGCACCCATGGGTGCCCCAACACCCCCCACCCCCCCCCGCTACAGCTGGAGGCTCCGGAGGCGCCGCCGGATCCGGATCCCGGAGCAGCCGCCGGTTCCTGGGGTGACTTTGGGGGTGAGTTGGGGACGGGGGGGGGGAGCCCGGACGCCTGGGCCCCCCCTCCCTGACCCCCCCCCCCCGTGTCCCCACAGCCCCCCCGGCTCCGGCGGAGCCCCCCCCGAGCCCCTCCCCCACCCCCGGCAGCGTCCACGGGGGGGCCGAGAGCCCCGCACGGCCCGGTGGGTGACGGGGACATTGGGGACATGGGGGGGACATGGGGGACATGGGGACATGGGGGGACATGGGGGGGACATGGGGGGGACAGGGACATGGGGGGGACATGGGGACATGGGGACATGGGGGGGACAGGGACATGGGGGGTGACAGGGACATGGGGGACATGGGGGGGACAGGGACATGGGGGACATGGGGGGGACATGGGGGTGATGGGGACATTGGGGACACGGGGGGACATGGGGGGTGACGGGGACATGGGGGAGACAGGGACATGGGGACATGGGGGGACATGGGGGGTGACAGGGACATGGGGGACATGGGGGGTGACGGGGACATGGGGGGGACAGGGACATGGGGGGTGACGGGGACATGGGGGACATGGGGGACATGGGGGGTGACGGGGACATGGGGGGGACATGGGGGGGACATAGGGGGGACATGGGGACATGGGGGGGACAGGGACATGGGGACATTGAGGGGACATGGAGGGTGACGGGGACATGGGGGGACACAGGGGGACATGGGGACACATGGGGGACATGGGGGGACATGGGGGGACATGGGGGGACATGGGGGGTGACGGGGACATGGGGACATGGGGGGGACATGGGGGGGACAGGGACATGGGGACATGGGGGGACATGGGGGGTGACGGGGACATGGGGACATGGGGGGGACATGGGGGGGACAGGGACATGGGGACATGGGGGGACATGGGGGGTGACGGGGACATGGGGACATGGGGGGTGACGGGGTCATGGGGACATGGGGGTGTTGGGGACATGGGGGGGACATGGGGGGGGACAGGGACATGGGGACATGGGGGGACATGGGGCGTGACGGGGACATGGGGGACATGGGGGGGACAGGGACATGGGGACATGGGGGGACATGGGGGGTGACGGGGACATGGGGGACATGGGGGGGACAGGGACATGGGGACATGGGGGCACATGGGGGGTGACGGGGACATGGGGGGACATGGGGGGGACAGGGACATGGAGGGGACATGGGGGGTGATGGGGACATGGGGGGGCATGGGGACACAAGGGAGACGGGACATGGGGACATGGGGGGACATGGGGGGGACAGGGACATGGAGGGGACATGGGGGGTGATGGGGACATGGGGGGGCATGGGGACACAAGGGAGACGGGACATGGGGACATGGGGGGACCTGGGAGGGGACATGGGGGGTGATGGGAACACAGGGGGGACATGGGGGTGTGGGTGGGGACATGGGGGGACATGGGGCGAGATGGGGGGACACAGGGGGGTGATGGGGACATGGGGACATGAGGGGGGACATGATGGGACATGAAGGTGACGGGGACATGGGGGGCAATGGGGGGTGACAGGGACATGGGGGAGGTGACAGGGACATGGGGACAGGGGGGCACAGAGGGTGATAGGGACATGGGGGAGGACGGGGGGGGGGGCGTGGGGCCCGCCCCCTTGCTGACGTCACCCCCTCAGGCTCCGCCCCCCGGAAAGCCCTGGGGGGGCGCGAGAACCGGGACCCCCCTCCCGACCGGGACGAGGACAAGTACCGGCGACGGCGGCGGTGAGACCGGAAACGGGGCCGAAACGGGCGAAAACGGGCCAAAACGGGCGGGAACGGGGGGAAAGGGGCAAGAACGCCCAGAAACGGGCAAAACCCCACGAAAAACGGCAAAAAGGGGCCAAAACGGGCAAAAAATGGGTGTGAGTGGGACAAAAATGCGTGGGGGTGTATTTTGGGGTGTTTGGGGGTGTTTTGGGGTCTTTGGGGGGTATTATGGGGTGTTTAGGGAGTATTTTTGCAGGGTTGAGGGTGTTTTGGGGTGTTTAGGGGGTATTTGGGGGTGTTGGTGGCATTCTGGGGTGTTTGGGGGTATTTTGGGTTATCCAGGTGTTGCTTTGGGGTATTTTGGGGTGTTCTAGGGTGTTTGGGAGGTATTTTGCGGTTTCTGGGGGGATATTATGGGATGTGTAGAGTATTTGGGGAGGTTAGGTGGTATTTGGGGTGTTTTGGGGGGAGGTTAGAGGCTATTTTGGGGTGTTTTGGGAGGGTTATGGGGTATTTGGGGGTGTTTTGGGGTGTTCTAGGGTGTTTAGGAGGTATTTGGGGGTCTTTGGGGGGTATTTGGGGGTCTCTGGGGGTATTTGGGGGGTATTTGGGGGTCTTTGGGGGGTATTTGGGGAGTCTCTGGGGGATATTTGGGGATCTCTGGGGGTATTTGGGGGGCCTGTGGGGGATATTTGGGGGGTATTTGGGCGTCTCGGGGTATTTGGGGGTCTTTGGGGGATATTTGGGGAGTCTCTGGGGGATATTTGGGGGGTATTTGGGGGTCTCTGGAGGTATTTGGGGGTCTTTGGGGGAGTATTTTGGGGTCTCTGGGGTATTTGGGGTTATCTGGGGGATATTTGGGGGGTATTTGGGGGTCTCTGGGGATATTTGGGGGGTATTTGGGGGTCTCGGGGTATTTGGGGGTCTTTGGGGGGTATTTGGGGAGTCTCTGGGGGTATTTGGGGGTCTCTGGGGGATCTTTGGGGGGTATTTTGGGGGTATTTGGGCGTCTCTGGGGGTATTTGGGGTGTCTCTGGGCGATATTTGGGGGGTATTTGGGGGTCTCTGGGGGATATTTGGGGGTCTCAGGGGGTGTTTTGGGGTGTTCTGGGGTGTTTAGGAGGCATTTGGGGGTCTTTGGGGGGTATTATTGGGTCTCTGGGGGTATTTGGGGGTCTCCTGGGGTATTTGGGGGTCTCTGGGGTATTTGGGAGGTCTCTGGGGGATATTTGGGTGTCTTTGGGAGGTATTTGGGGGTCTCTGGGGGATATTTGAGGGTATTTGGGGGTCTCTGGGGTATTTGGGGAGTCTCTGGGGATATTTGGGGGTCTTTGGGGGGTATTTGGGGGTTTTGGGGGGGCATTTGGGGGGTCTCTGGTGGATATTTGGGGGGTCTGGGGGCTATTTGGGGGGCCTGTGGGGGATATTTGGGGGTATTTGGGGGTCTCTGGGGGTATTTGGGGGTCTCTGGGGGATATTTGGGGGGTATTTGGGGGTCCCTGGGGGATATTTGGGGGTCTCTGGGGGTATTTGGGGGGTCTCTGGGGGTATTTGGGGGTATTTGGGGGGTATTTGGGGGTCTCGGGGGGTATTTGGGGGGGTCTCTGGGGGGTATTTGGGGGTATTTGGGGGTCTCTGGGGGTATTTGGGGGGTCTCTGGGGGATATTTGGGGGTCTTTGGGGGGTATTTGGGGGGTCTCTGGGGGTCTCTGGGGATCTCTGGGGGTATTTGGGGGGTCTCTGGGGGTATTTGGGGGGTCTCTGGGGGATATCTGGGGGTATTTGGGGGTCTCTGGGGGTATTTGGGGGGTCTCTGGGGGTATTTGGGGGTATTTGGGGGTCTCGGGGGGTGTTTTGGGGTGTCGTGACCCCCTCCCCGTTGTCCCCCCCCAGGTGGTGGCGCTGGCGCCGTCCCCCCCCGCGGGTGCTGGCGCTGGGGGGGGCGCTGGCCCTGCTGGCCCTGCTGCTGCTGCTGGGGACACTGGGCCGGGCGGCCACCGAGGGGGACCCGGCGCTCGACCCCCTGCGCAACCCGCACGTGCGCGTGGGGCAGTGACACCCCCGGGGACGGTGACACCCCCGGGGACGGTGACACCCCCTTGGGGACAGTGACACCGCCTGGGGACAGTGACACCGCCTGGGGACGGTGACACCCCCCCGGGGACGGTGACACCTGCTGGGGACGGTGATACCCTCCCTTGGGGACAGTGACACCCCCGGGGACGGTGACACCCTCCCTTGGGGACAGTGACACCCCCCTGGGGACTGTGACACCCCCGGGGACGGTGACACCCCTGGGGACGGTGACACCCCCCTGGGGACGGTGACACCCTCCCTTGGGGACAGTGACACCACCTGGGGGCAGTGACACCCCCGGGGACGGTGACACCCCCGGGGACGGTGACACCACCTGGGGACGGTGACACCACCTGGGGACGGTGACACCCCCCTGGGGACTGTGACATCCCCGGGGACGGTGACACCACCTGGGGACGGTGACACCCCCCTGGGGATGATGACACCACCTGGGGACGGTGACACCCTCCCTTGGGGGCAGTGACACCCCCGGGGACGGTGACACCGCCTGGGGATGGTGACACCCCCGGGGACGGTGACACCCTCCTGGGGACAGGGACCAGCCCTGCGGACAGGGACACCCCATTGGGGACAGTGACACTGCCTGGGGACAGTGACACCCCCCTGGGGACGGTGACACCGCCTGGGGACGGTGACACCGCCTGGGGATGATGACACCGCCTGGGGACGGTGACACCCTCCCTTGGGGACGGTGACACCCGCTGGGGACGGTGACACCACCTGGGGACAGTGACACCCTCCCTTGGGGACAGTGACATCCCCCCTTTGGGGACCCTCCCCCTATGGGGACAGTGACACCCCCCTGGGGATGGTGACACCACCTGGGGACGGAGACACCCCCCTGGGGACAGTGACACCACCTGGGGATGATGACACCCCCCTGGGGACAGTGATACCCCCGGGGATGGTGACACCGCCTGGGGACAGTGACACCCCCCCTGGGGACAGTGACACCCTCCCTTGGGGACAGGGACCAGCCCTGCGGACAGGGACACCCTCTGGGGATGGTGACACCCCCTTGGGGACAGTGACACCCCCTTGGGGACAGTGACACCCTCCCTTGGGGGCAGTGACACTCTCTCGGGGACATTCTCCCCTTGGGGACAGTGACACCCCCCTGGGGACATTGACACCCCCTTGGGGACAGTGACCCCCCCCCCCGGGGGACAGGGAGGAGGGGACCCAGGTGTCCGCAGGGAGGGGGGTCCTTAAAGGGGCCCCGGCGTCCGGGCAGGCTCTTTAATAAAGTGCCCGGTGTCCGGGTGAGGTTGTTGTGACAACGTGTCCGGGGGTTGTTGTTGGGGTGTCCCGATGAACCCGGCTGTCTGGGGGTTGTTGTTGGGGTGTCCCCACGAGCCCGGGCATCCGGGGGTTGTCACCGGGGCGTCACCGAGGGGCTGGGGGTTGTCGCCGGCGGCTCCGAGTGTGTCACCGAGGGCCTGGGCGTCCGGGGGTCGTCGCCGACTGTTCGTGGGGTGTCGCCGAGGGCCCGGGTGTTGTCACCGGGCGTCTGGGAGTCGTCGCCAGGGTGTCCCCGAGGCCCTGGGGGTTGTCACCCGGGTGTCCCCGAGGGCCTCGGGGGTCGTCGCCTGGGTGTCCCCAAGGGCCCTGGGGGTTGTTGCTGGGGTGTCCCCGTGAGCCCAGGCGTCCGGGGGTTGTCACCCGGGTGTCCCCGCGGGCCCTGGAGGTCATTGTCGGGGTGTCCCTGAGGGCCTCGGGGGTCGTCGCTGGGGTGTCCCCAGCATCCGGGGGTTGTCACCAGGGTGTCCCCGGCATCCGGGGGTCGTCACCGGGGTATCTCCGAGGGCCCTGGGTGTTGTCACCAGGATGTCCCCAGGGGCCCCGGCGGTCGTCACCTTGGTATCCCCGAGGGCCTCGGGGGTTGTCACCAGGGTGTCCCCAGGGGCCCCGGCGGTTGTCACCTTGGTGTCCCCGAGGGCCCGGGTGTCGTCACCAGGGCGTCCCCGGCACGCGGTAGCTCTCGGGGCGGAACTGCAGCGTCCCGTACTCGAAGGCGATGCGGCCCACGCACAGCGCCGCGTTCAGCGCTGCGGGGAGGGGACGGCGTCACCGTGCGGCCGCCTGTTGTCCCCAACACCCCCCCGCGCGGGTGTGTGTGTCCCCTCCGGGTCGTACCCAGCGAGGTCAAGGCCACGTGGCCCAGGATGTTGCCCCGGGGGCCGGAGGCTGCGCAGGGCGCCCAGCAGAGCCCAGAAGAAACTCAGCACATGGGAGAACTGCGGGAGGAGGGGCCCAGGCGTCCGGGAGGGGCCCAGGCGTCCGGGGGGGGTCCCAGAAACCCAGGAGGTTGTTGGGAAGGGGCCCTGGTGTCCGGGAGGGGCCCAGGCGTCCGGGGGGGCCCAGGCGTCCCGGGGGGGGTCCCAGACACCCAGGAGGTTGTTGGGAAGGGGCCCAGGCGTCCGGGAGGGGCCCAGGCGTCCGGAAGGGGCCCAGGCGTCCGGGGGGGGATCCCAGACACCCAGGAGGTTGTTGGGAAGGGGCCCAGGCGTCCGGGAGGGGCCCAGGCGTCCGGGGGGATCCCAGATACCCAGGAGGTTGTTGGGAAGGGGCCCAGGCGTCCGGGAGGGGCCCAGGCGTCCGGGGGGGATCCCAGAAACCCAGGAGGTTGTTGGGAAGGGCCCAGGCGTCCGGGAGGGGCCCAGGTGTCCAGGGGGATCCCAGACACCCAGGAGGTTGTTGGGAAGGGCCCAGGTGTCCGGGGGGATCCCGGATACCCAGGAGGTTGTTGGGAAGGGGCCCAGGTGTCCGGGAGGGGCCCAGGCGTCCGGGGGGATCCCGGATACCCAGGAGGTTGTTGGGAAGGGGCCCAGGCGTCCGGGAGGGGCCCAGGCGTCCGGGGGGATCCCGGATACCCAGGAGGTTGTTGGGAAGGGGCCCAGGCGTCCGGGAGGGTCCCGCTGTCCCAGGGTGGGAATGGCCAGTCCCCGGTTGGGAATTGCAGGCCCCAGGGCAGGAATTGAGGGTCCCGGGGTGGGAATCGCCAGGGCGGGAATGGCCAGTCCCAGGGCGGGAATCACGGGGTCCCGGGGTGGGAATGTCAGGTCCTGGGGTGGGAATCAACACATCCTGGGGTGGGAATTGCGGGTCCCGGGGCGGGAATGGCGGGTCCCGGGAATGGCGGTACCCAGAATGGGAATCGCGGGTCCCGGCAATGGGCGGTCCCGGGGTGGGAATGACGGGTCCCGGGCGGGAATGATGGTCCCGGGAATGGCAGGTCCCGGCAAGGGGCGGTCCCGGGAATGGCGGGTCCTGGAATGGCGGGTCCCAGGGCGGCAATGGAGGGTCCCGGGAATGGAGGGTCCCGGGGGGCAGGAATGTCGGTCCCGGGATGGGAATGGGCGGTCTCAGGGGGCGGGAATGGCGGGTCCCGGGAATGGCGGGTCCCGGGGCGGGAATCACAGGTCCCGGGAATGTCGGTCCCGGGAATGTCGGTCCGGGAATCGCAGGTCCCAGGGTGGGAATGGGCGGTCCCGGGGCGGGAATGTCGGTCCCGGGAATGTCGGGAATGTCGGTCCCGGGAATGTCGGTCCCGGGAATGTCGGGAATGACGGTCCTGGGAATGGGCAGTCCTGGGGCGGGAATCGGCAGGTCCCGGGGCGGGAATCACGGGTCCCGGGCGGGAATGTCGGGTCCCGGGAATGCCGGGAATGCCGGGAATGGCGGGTCCCGGGGGGCGGGAATGGGCGGTCCCGGGAATGCTGGTCCCGGGAATGTCGGGAATGTCGGTCCCGGGAATGGGCGGTCCCGGGGCGGGAATGCCGGTCCCGGGAATGGGCGGTTCCGGGAATGTCGGGAATGGCGGGTCCCGGGGCGGGAATGGCGGGTCCCGGGAATGTCGGGAATGGCGGTCCCGGGGCGGGAATGGCGGGTCCCGGGAATGTCGGTCCCGGGAATGTCGGTCCCGGGAATGTCGGGAATGCCGGGAATGGCGGGAATGCCGGGAATGCCGGTCCCGGGAATGGCGGTCCCGGGGTGGGAATGTCGGTCCCGGGAATGGGCGGTCCCGGGATGGGAATGCCGGGAATGCCGGGAATGTCGGGAATGGCGGGAATGCCGGGAATGTCGCTCCCGTTGGTCCCGGCGCCCGCACCAGCAGCCCCCGCACCAGGCGCAGCCGCAGTCCCGGCCGCCGCCGCCGCAGCCCCAACAGCCGCAGGTCGTTGCCAAGGAAACCGCCGAGCAGCAGCCCCAGAAGCGCCGCCCCCACCGTGAGCCCCGCCCCCCCGGGCCGCCGCCCCGCCCCCAGCGCCGCGCGCCAGCCCCCCCCCGCCGGGGAGGGCGGGGCCGGCGCGGCCGCGGGGGCGGGGCCGGCGGTGACGCTGCCGGACGGCGTCACCAGCGCGGGCGGGGCGCGTGACGTCACGGCGGCGCCGTAGAGGGCGCCCGGGGAGGGGCCGCCCGGCGCCGCCGCGAGGGC
>NW_028290157.1:0-25576 GCF_059628265.1 Tinamus guttatus | reverse complement strand
GGGGCTATAGGGGGCATAGGGTATAGGGGACATGGGGCTATAGGGACTATAGGGGCTACAGGGTATAGGAGACATGGGGCTATAGGAACTATAGGGGCTATAGGGGCCATAGAGGCTATAGAGGCCATAGGGTATAGGGGACATGGGGCTATAGGGACTATAGGGCCTATAGGAGCCATAGGGTATAGGAGATATGGGGCTATAGGGACTATAGGGGCTATAGGGGCCATATGGTATAGGGGACATGGGGCTATAGGGACTATAGGGGCCATAGGGGCTATAGAGGCCATATGGTATAGGGGACATGGGGCTATAGAGGCTATAGGGGCCATAGGGTATAGGGGACATGGGGATATAGGGTATAGGGGACATGGGGACGCGTTTTCCGCATTATTAGGGGTTATTTTGGGCTGTTTCTCCCATTATTAGCAGTTTTTGGGCTGTTTTCCCCATTATTAGGCGTTATTTGGGGCATTATTTCCCATATCTAGCAGGTTTTCCCCCATTATTAGGGGCTTTTCCCTTATTATTCCCTATTAATCAACATTATTAGGGGCTTTGCCTCCCTATTTTCCCCATTATTAGGGTTTATTCCCCCAATATTAGGGGGTATCCCCCTTTATTAGCCATTATTAGGGGGTATTTCCCCATTATTAGGGATTATTCCATCATTATTCCCCATTTCCTTCATTACTCCCCATCATTTTTTGTTATTAGGCATTAATTACTAATTACTGCCCATTTTTCCTCATTATTAGGGATTATTACCTCGTAATTTAGGACTATTTATCACTTATTCCCTGATATTAGGATCTATCCCCCTATAATTCCCATTTTTAGCGATTTTTCCCCCATTATTTCCATTATTAGGGCTTATTCACCAATTATTCCCCCATATTACGGGTTATTCCCCCTTATTCCCCATTTTCCTTCATTATTAGGGATTATTCGCGGTTATTCCTCCATTATTCATGATTATTCCCTAATAATTCCCCATTATTAGCAGTTATTCCCCCATTATTCCCCATTATTCGGGATTATTCCCCATTTCCCCCCGTTATTCAGGATTATTTGGGATTTCTTCCCCTTTTCCCCCAATATCCCGCATTTTCCCCTCATTTTCCCCCTTTATTAGCAATTATTCCCGCATTTTCCCCCTTTATTAGCAATTATTCCCTCATTTCCCCCGACACTCGGGATTATTCCCCATTTTCAGTCGTTATTTCCCCATTTCCCCCCATTTTTGGGATTTTCCCCCCGTTTTCCGGGATTTTCCCCCTTTTCCGGGATTTTTCCCCCCTTTTCCCCAAATATCCCGCATTTTCCCCCTTTATCAGCAATTATTCCCTCATTTCCCCCGGCACTCGGGATTATTCCCCATTTTCAGCGGTTATTTCCCCATTTTCCTCCCATTTTCGGGATTTTCCCCCCGTTTTCCAGGATTTTCCCCCCTTTTCCCCAAATATCCCGCATTTTCCCCCTTTATTAGCAATTATTCCCGCATTTTCCCCCTTTATTAGCAATTATTCCCGCATTTCCCCCGGCACTCGGGATTATTCCCCATTTTCAGCCGTTATTTCCCCATTTCCCCCCATTTTTGGGATTTTCCCCCCGTTTTCCGGGATTTTCCCCGTTTTCCGGGATTTTTCCCCCCTTTTCCCCAAATATCCCGCATTTTCCCCCTTTATTAGCAATTATTCCCTCATTTCCCCCGGCACTCGGGATTATTCCCCATTTTCAGCCGTTATTTCCCCATTTTCCTCCCATTTTCGGGATTTTCCCCCCGTTTTCCAGGATTTTCCCCCCTTTTCCCCAAATATCCCACATTTCCCCCTTTATTAGCAATTATTCCCGCATTTTCCCCCTTTATCAGCAATTATTCCCTCATTTCCCCCGGCACTCGGGATTATTCCCCATTTTCAGCCGTTATTTCCCCATTTTCCTCCCATTTTCGGGATTTTCCCCCCGTTTTCCAGGATTTTCCCCCCTTTTCCCCAAATATCCCGCATTTTCCCCCTTTATTAGCAATTATTCCCGCATTTTCCCCCTTTATTAGCAATTATTCCCTCATTTCCCCCGGCACTCGGGATTATTCCCCATTTTCAGCCGTTATTTCCCCATTTCCCCCCATTTTTGGGATTTTCCCCCCGTTTTCCGGGATTTTCCCCCTTTTCCGGGATTTTTCCCCCCTTTTCCCCAAATATCCCGCATTTTCCCCCTTTATCAGCAATTATTCCCTCATTTCCCCCGGCACTCGGGATTATTCCCCATTTTCAGCCGTTATTTCCCCATTTTCCCCCCATTTTGGGGATTTTTCCCCCATTTTCCGGGATTTTCCCCCCCTATCCCGCGTCTCCCCCTCAGCGCCGCCCGCTCGTCCCGCCCTCCCCGCTCGTCCCGCCCCCCGCCGCCGCCCTCCGCCAATCGCCGCCGCCGCCGCGGCCCCGCTGGCCAATGGGAGGCGGCCGGGGGGAGGCGGGCGGCCAATGGGAGGGTTTGGCGGGAGGCGGCGCGTGGCGGCCGCCATGACGGGCGCGGCGGCGGCAGGTGAGGGGACGGGGCCTATAGGGGGGCCCTATAGGGCTATAGGGGGGCCCTATAGGGCTATAGGGGCGGATATAGGGCTATAGGGGCGGCTATAGGGGGCTGGGGAGGGCTATAGGGGCAGCGGGTGGGTATGGGGAGGGTATAGGCGGCTTTGGAGGAGGTGAAGGGCATAGGGTGGGCTTATAGGGGACCTATAGCGACGTATAGGGGAGGTATGGGCGTGTGTGGGGAGGTATGGAGGGTATAGGGGGGGATTTAAGCGTGTGGGGAGGTATAGGGAACGTATAGAGGCGTGGGGGGTATAGGGAGCTATAGGGGGGGTATAGGGGACATGGGGGGTATAGGGGACGTGGGGGGTATAGGGGACATGGGGGGTATAGGGGAGGTATATGGGGGGTATAGGGGAGGTATAGGGGGGGTATAGGGGAGGTATAGGGAAAGCAGAGGGATGGGGGGTATAGGGGACATGGGGGGGGCTATAGGGACCTATAGGGTGTCCCCTCGCTCCCCGTGCCATAGGGGTCCATAGGGACCTATAGGGCCTATAGGTGCTCCCGTGCAATGGCGCTTCCCCATGGGGCCTATAGGGCTTCCCCTCGTGGGCGGGGGGGTCTATAGGGATATATAGGGGCCTATAGGGCATCCCCTCGTTACCCCTTTTGGGGAGGGGTCTATAGGGATATATAGGGGCCTATAGGGATGCATAGGGTCTATAGGCGCCCCATGCAGTGGTGTTGCCGTGTGGGGGTGTCTATAGGGACCTATAGGCTCTCCCTGCCCCATGGGGGGTCTATGGGACATATGGACCCTATAGGGCACCCGGGGGGGATCTATAGGGGCCTTTAGGGCATCCCCTCGTTACCCCTTTTGGGGAGGGGTCTATAGGGATATATAGGGGCCTATAGGGATGCATAGGGCCTATAGGTGCCCCGTGCAGTGGTGCTTCCCCGTGGGGCCTATAGGGGCCTATAGGGCTTCCCCTCTTGGGGAGGGGGGTCTATAGGGATATATAGGGGCCTATAGGGATGCATAGGGTCTATAGGCGCCCCATGCAGTGGTGCTGCCGTGTGGGGGTGTCTATAGGGACCTATAGGCTCTCCCCTCGCTCCTTTCCCCATGGGGGGGTCTATGGGACATATGGACCCTATAGGGCGCCCGGGGGGGATCTATAGGGGCCTTTAGGGCATCCCCTCGTTACCCCTTTTGGGGGGGTCTATAGGGATATATAGGGGCCTATAGGGATGCATAGGGCCTATAAGTGCCCCGTGCAGTGGTGCTGCCATGTGGGGGTGTCTATAGGGACCTATAGGCTCTCCCCGCCCCATGGGGGGGGTCTATGGGACATATGGACCCTATAGGGCGCCCGGGGGGGATCTATAGGGGCCTTTAGGGCATCCCCTCGTTACCCCTTTTGGGGGGGATCTATAGGGATATATAGGGGCCTATAGGGATGCATAGGGCCTATAGGTGCCCCGTGCAATGGCGCTTCCCCGTGGGGCCTATAGGGGCCTATAGGGCTTCCCCTCTTGGGGGGGTTCTATAGGGATATATAGGGGCCTATAGGGATGCATAGGGCCTATAGGTGCCCCGTGCAGTGGTGTTGCCATGTGGGGGTGTCTATAGGGACCTATAGGCTCTCCCCGCCCCATGGGGGGTCTATGGGACATATGGACCCTATAGGGCGCCCGGGGGGGATCTATAGGGGCCTTTAGGGCATCCCCTTGTTACCCCTTTTGGGGAGGGGTCTATAGGGATATGTAGGGGCCTATAGGGATGCATAGGGCCTATAGGTGCCCCGTGCAATGGCGCTTCCCCATGGGGCCTATAGGAGCCTATAGGGCTTCCCCTCTTGGGGGGGGGTCTATAGGGATATATAGGGGCCTATAGGGATGCATAGGGCCTATAGGTGCCCCGTGCCGTGGTGTTGCCATGTGGGGGTGTCTATAGGGACCTATAGGCTCTCCCCGCCCCATGGGGGGTCTATGGGACATATGGAACCTATAGGGCGCCCGAGGGGGATCTATAGGGGCCTATAGGGCATCCCCTCGTTACCCCTTTTGGGGGGGGGTCTATAGGGATATATAGGGGCCTATAGGGATGCATAGGGCCTATAGGCGCCCCATGCAGTGGTGTTGCCGTGTGGGGGTGTCTATAGGGACCTATAGGCTCTCCCCGCCCCATGGGGGGTCTATGGGACATATGGACCCTATAGGGCGCCCGGGGGGGATCTATAGGGCCCTTTAGGGCATCCCCTCGCTCCCCACCCCGTGGGGGTCTATAGGGAGAGCCCGGGGGGACGTATAGGCCCTATAGGTGCCCTGGCGCCCCGTATGGCGGCGCTGCCCCGTGCGTCGCCGTGGGGCCGGGCGCAGAGCGACGGGGCGACCTACGGCCGGGGGGCCCTATAGGCACCCTGGTATACGCCAGCCCCTACAGCGCCCATAGGTGAGCCCTATAGACACCCTAGAGCACCCCTATGTCACCCCTATAGACACCCTACAGCGCCCATAGGTGAGCCCTATAGGCACCCTATAGACACCCTAGAGCGCCCATAGGTGAGCCCTATAGACACCCTAGAGCACCCATATGTCACCCCTATAGACACCCTACAGCGCCCATAGGTGAGCCCTATAGACACCCTACAGCACCCATAGGTGAGCCCTATAGACACCCTACAGCACCCATAGGTGAGCCCTATAGACACCCTACAGCGCCCCTATGTCACCCCTATAGGCGGCCCGGTATATGCCAGCCCCTACAGCACCCATAGGTGAGCCCTATAGACACCCTAGAGACACCCTAGAGCACCCCTATGTCACCCCTATAGACACCCTACAGCGCCCCTATGTCACCCCTATAGACACCCTATAGGCACCCTACAGCACCCATACGTGAGCCCTATAGACACCCTAGAGCACCCCTATGTCACCCCTATAGACACCCTATAGGCACCCTGCAGCACCCATATGTCACCCCTATAGGCACCCTATAGACACCCTACAGCACCCATATGTCACCCCTATAGGCAGCCCGGGATACGCCAGCCCCTACAGCGCCCATATGTGAGCCCTATAGACACCCTAGAGCACCCCTATGTCACCCCTATAGACACCCTACAGCGCCCATAGGTGACCCGTATAGACACCCTACAGCACCCATAGGTGAGCCCTATAGACACCCTATAGACACCCTACAGCACCCATATGTCACCCCTATAGACACCCTACAGCGCCCATAGGTGAGCCCTATAGACACCCTACAGCGCCCATAGGTGACCCCTATAGATACCCTATAGGCACCCTGCAGCACCCATATGTCACCCCTATAGGCACCCTGGGATACGCCAGCCCCTACAGCACCCATATGTGAGCCCTATAGACACCCTACAGCGCCCATAGGTGAGCCCTATAGACACCCTATAGACACCCTAGAGCACCCCTATGTCACCCCTATAGACACCCTGGTATACACCAGCCCCTACAGCACCCATAGGTGACCCCTATAGACACCCTATAGACACCCTAGAACACCCATATGTGAGCCCTATAGTCCCCCTACAGCACCCATAGGTGAGCCCTATAGGCACCCTATAGACACCCTAGAGCACCCCTGTCACCCCTATAGACACCCTATAGGCACCCTGCAGCACCTGTATGTGAGCCCTATGGACACCCTATAGGCACCCATATGTGACCCCTATAGACACCCTATAGGCACTCTGCAGCACCCATACGTGAGCCCTATAGGCACCCTACAGCGCCCAGAGGTGACCCCTATAGACACCCTATAGACACCCTAGAGCACCCCTATGTCACCCCTATAGGCACCCTACAGCGCCCATAGGTGAGCCCTATAGGCACCCTATAGACCCCCTAGAGCACCCCTATGTCACCCCTATAGACACCCCATAGGCACCCATATGTGAGCCCTATAGACACCCTATAGGCACCCTACAGCACCCATATGTAAGCCCTATAGACACCCTATAGACACCCTAGAGCACCCCTATGTCACCCCTATAGACACCCTACAGCGCCCATAGGTGAGCCCTATAGACACCCTACAGCGCCCCTATGTCACCCCATAGGCACCCTGGTATACACCAGCCCCTACAGCGCCCATAGGTGAGCCCTATAGACACCCTATAGACATCCTAGAGCACCCCTATGTCACACCTATAGACACCCTACAGCGCCCCTATGTCACCCCTATAGACACCCTATAGGCACCCTACAGCACCCATACGTGAGCCCTATAGACACCCTAGAGCACCCCTATGTCACCCCTATAGACACCCTATAGGCACCCTGCAGCACCCATATGTCACCCCTATAGGCAGCCCGGGATACGCCAGCCCCTACAGCGCCCATAGGTGAGCCCTATAGACACCCTAGAGCACCCCTATAGACACCCTACAGCGCCCATAGGTGAGCCCTATAGACACCCTAGAGCACCCCTATGTCACCCCTATAGACACCCTACAGCGCCCATAGGTGACCCCTATAGATACCCTATAGGCACCCTGCAGCACCGGTATGTGAGCCCTATAGACACCCTATAGGCACCCATATGTGAGCCCTATAGACACCCTATAGGCACCCATACGTGAGCCCTATAGGCGGCCCGGTATACGCCAGCCCCTACAGCGCCCATACGTGAGCCCTATAGGCACCCTAGAGCACCCCTATGTCACCCCTATAGGCACCCTGGTATACACCAGCCCCTACAGCACCCATATGTGAGCCCTATAGGCACCCTACAATGCCCATATGTCACCCCTATAGGCACCCTGCCCCCTATGGCAGGCCTGGAGCCTGTCGGGACCTGGCACTATAGGGAGCAATCCCCTATAGAGCCCATAGGAACGTCCTCCTATAGAGATGCGCCTATAGGGACCAGCCCCGTAGAACTCACCCTATAGGGAGCAGCCCCTATAGAACCAGCCAGGCCCCATAGGATCCCCATAGGGTCCCCATAAGGAGCAGCCCCTATAGAAATGGCCGGGCCCCATAGGATTCCCATAGGGTCCCTATAGGGAGCAACCCCTATAGAACCGGCCGGGCCCCATAGGGTCCCCATAGGGTCCCTATAGGGAGCAGCCCCTATAGAACCAGCCAGGCCCCATAGGATCCCTATAGGGTCCCTATAGGGAGCAGCCCCCTATAGAACCGGCCGGGCCCCATAGGGTCCCCATAGGGTCCCTATATGGAGCAGCCCCTATAGAACTGACCAGGCCCCATAGGATCCCTATAGGGAGCAGCCCCTATAGAATTGGCAGGCCCCATAGGGTCCCTATGGGGAGCAGCCCCCTATAGAACCAGCCAGGCCCCATAGGGTCCCTATAGGGAGCAGCCCCTATAGAACCGGCCGGGCCCCATAGGATCCCTATAGGGAGCAGCCCCTATAGAATTGGCAGGCCCCATAGGGTCCCTATGGGGAGCAGCCCCCTATAGAACCAGCCAGGCCCCATAGGATCCCTATAGGGAGCAGCCCCTATAGAACCGCTCAGGCCCCATAGGATCCCCATAGGGTCCCTATAGGGAGCAGCCCCTATAGAACCGGCCGGGCCCCATAGGATTCCCATAGGGTCCCTATAGGGAGCAGCCCCTATAGAACCGGCCAGGCCTCATAGGGTCCCCATAGGGTCCCTATAGGGAGCAGCCCCTATAGAACCGGCCAGGCCCCATAGGGTCCCCATAGGGAGCAGCCCCTATAGAACCGGCCAGGCCCCATAGGGTCCCCATAGGGTCCCTATAGGGAGCAGCCCCTATAGAACCGGCCAGGCCCCATAGGGTCCCTATAGGGAGCAGCCCCCTATAGAACCGGCCGGGCCCCATAGGGTCCCCATAGGGAGCAGCCCCCTATAGAACCGGCCAGGCCTCATAGGGTCCCCATAGGGTCCCTATAGGGAGCAGCCCCTATAGAACCGGCCAGGCCCCATAGGGTCCCCATAGGGTCCCTATAGGGAGCAGCCCCTATAGAACCGGCCAGGCCCCATAGGGTCCCTATAGGGAGCAGCCCCCTATAGAACCGGCCAGGCCCCATAGGGTCCCTATAGGGAGCAGCCCCCTATAGAACCGGCCGGGCCCCATAGGGTCCCCATAGGGAGCAGCCCCCTATAGAACCGGCCGGGCCCCATAGGGTCCCTATAGGGAGCAGCCCCTATAGAACCGCCCAGGCCCCATAGGATCCCCATAGGGTCCCTATAGGGAGCAGCCCCCATAGAACCGCCCAGGCCCTATAGGATCCCCATAGGGTCCCTATAGGGAGCAGCCCCTATAGAACCGGCCGGGCCCCATAGGGTCCCTATAGGGAGCAGCCCCTATAGAACCAGCCAGGCCCCATAGGGTCCCCATAGGGTCCCTATAGGGAGCAGCCCCTATAGAACCGGCTGGGCCCTATAGGATCCCCATAGGGAGCAGCCCCCTATAGAACCGCCCAGGCCCTATAGGATCCCCATAGGGTCCCTATAGGGAGCAGCCCCTATAGAACCGCTCAGGCCCCATAGGGTCCCCATAGGGAGCAGCCCCCTATAGAACCGGCCGGGCCCCATAGGATCCCCATAGGGTCCCTATAGGTCCCTATAGAACCGGCCAGGCCCCATAGGGTCCCTATAGGGAGCAGCCCCTATAGAACCGGCCGGGCCCCATAGGATCCCCATAGGGTCCCTATAGGTCCCTATAGAACCGCCCAGGCCCCATAGGGTCCCTATAGGGAGCAGCCCCTATAGAACCGGCCTGGCCCCATAGGGTCCCCATAGGGTCCCCATAGGGAGCAGCCCCTATAGAACCGGCCGGGCCCCATAGGGTCCCCATAGGGAGCAGCCCCTATAGAACCGACCAGGCCCCATAGGGTCCCCATAGGGTCCCTATAGGGAGCTGCCCCTATAGAATTGGCCAAGGCCCATAGGGTCCCCATAGGGTCCCTATAGGGAGCTGCCCCTATAGAACCGCTCAGGCCCCATAGGGTCCCTACAGGGAGCAGCCCCCTATAGAACCACCCAGGCCCCATAGGGTCCCCATAGGGAACAGCCCCTATAGAACCGGCCGGGCCCCATAGGATCCCCATAGGGTCCCTATAGGGAGCAGCCCCTATAGAACCGGCCAGGCCCCATAGGGTCCCTACAGGGAGCAGCCCCTTATAGAATTGGCCAGGCCCCGTAGGGTCCCTATAGGGTCCCCATAGGGAGCAGCCCCTATAGAACCGCCCAGGCCCCATAGGGTCCCCATAGGTCCCTATAGGTCCCTATAGAACCGGCCAGGCCCCATAGGGTCCCCATAGGGAGCAGCCCCTATAGAACTGGCCGGGCCCCATAGGGTCCCCATAGGGTCCCCATAGGTCCCTATAGGTCCCTATAGAACCGGCCCCCTCCCCTCCCGCAGGTCCCGCCTGAAGCTGCCGGAGCCGGAGCAGGTACCGGGGGGGGGACACGGGGGGGACATGGGGGGGACACGGGGGGACATGGGGGGGACATGGGGACATGGAGGGGACATGGGGGGACATGGGGACACAGGGGGTGACAGGGACATGGGGACATGGGGGGGACACGGGGGGGTGACAGGGACAAGGAGGGGTGGGGGGACATGGGGACGTGGGGGGGGACATGGGGACATAGGGGGGTGGCAGGGACATGGAGGGGACATGGGGACATGGAGGGGACATGGGGACACGGGGGGGACATGGGGGGGACACGGGGACATGGGGGGGACATGGGGACACGGGGGGGACACGGGGGGGACATGGGGACACAGGGGGGTGACAGGGACATGGAGGGGACATGGGGGGACATGGGGTGACAGGGACATGGGGGGACATGGGGACACGGGGGGGACACGGGGAGGGTGACAGGGACATGGGGGGTGATGGGGACACAGGAGGGACATGGGGACACGGGGAGGTGACAGGGACACAGGGGAGGTGACAGGGACATGGGGGGGACATGGGGGACATGGGGGGTGACAGGGACATGGGAGGACATGGGGACATGGGAGGTGACAGGGACATAGGGGGGTGACAGGGGCATGGGGACACGGGGGTCATGGGGACACGGGGGACATGGGGAGGGTGACAGGGACAAGGAGGGGTGACGGGGACATGGGGGGACACGGGGGGTGACAGGGACATGGGGGAGGTGACGGGGACATGGGGGGGACATGGGGGGGACATGGGAACATGGGGGGGTGACAGGGACATGGGGACACGGGGGACACGATGAGGGTGACAAGGACATGGGGGACATGGGGGGTGACAGGGACATGGGGGGACATGGGGACACGGGGGGGACACGAGGTGTTGGACACGGGGGGACATGGGGACATGGGGGACACGGGGAGGGTGACAGGGACATGGGGGGTGATGGGGACACAGGAGGGACATGGGGGACACGGGGAGGGTGACAGGGACAAGGAGGGGTGGCGGGGACACCGGTGGGGGGACATGGGGACGTGGGGGGGGACAGGGACATGGGGGGACATGGGGACACGGGGGGGACACGGGGGGGACATGGGGACACGGGGGGGACATGGGGACACAGGGGGGTGACAGGGACATGGAGGGGACATGGGGACACGGGGGGACATGGGGAGGGTGACAGGGGCATGGGGGGTGATGGGGACACAGGGAAGGTGACAGGGACACGGAGGGGTGGCAGGGGACACCGGTGGGGGGACATGGGGACGTGGGGGGGGACATGGGGGACATGGGGGGTGACAGGGACATGGGGGACACAGGGGAGGTGACAGGGACACGGGGGGGACATGGGGGGGTCATGGGGACACGGGGGACATGGGGAGGGTGACAGGGACAAGGAGGGGTGACGGGGACACGGGGGGGACATGGGGGACACAGGGAGGGTGACAGGGACACGGGGGGACATGGGGACACAGGGAGGGTGACAGGGACATGGGGACATGGGGGGACATGGGGACACAGGGAGGTGACAGGGACATAGGGGGGTGATGGGGACATAGGGGGGACAGGGACACGGGGGGGACACGGGGGGGACATGGGGGACATGGGAGGTGTCAGGGACATGGGGGGGGGACACGGGGACATGGGGGGGACCAATGGGGGGGTGACAGGGCCCCGCCCACCGAGGCCCCTCCCCCAAAGGCGCGGCCGCACCCCCCCCCGTGGCCGCCCGCGTAAGAGCCGGAGGGAGAGGAAGAGGAAGGGCCCCCCCGCGCCCCCCCCCGGGGCCGGGGGCCCTCCCGACACGCGGCCCCGCTTTGGGGCCAAAAACGGCGGCTTCGGGGCCGGCCGCCCAAAAGCCGCCGCTTCCGCCCCAAAAACCCGCGGCTTCCGCCCCAAAACGCCCGCGTTTGGCCCCAAAAAGGTGCCCCCGCGGGGGGGGGGTGACGTCACGGCGAGCGCGCGGGCCGCTCCCGCCCACGCGCAGGCCCCGCCCCCTCCGCCAGCGGCGCCCGCTCGAGGCCCCGCCCCCTTCCCTGGCCCCGCCCACTGCTCCCCCCTCCGCCAGCGGCACCCGCTCGAGGCCCCGCCCCCTTCCCTGGCCCCGCCCACTGCTCCCCCCGCCAGCAGCGCGCGCTCGAGGCTCCGCCCCCTTCCCTGGCCCCGCCCACTGCTCCCCCCCCTTGGGGGCCGAGCGCTGCATTTTGGGGTAAATTCCCCCCGTTTTGGGCGCTCCAAAGGCGCTTTTTGGGGCAAAACCCCCCCGTTTTGGGGCAGGAGGCCTCGTTTGGGGGAAGAAACGAGGGATTTGGGGGCAGAGCCGCCCCTTTGGGGGCACCAAGGTGGGATTTTGGGCTCAAAACGCCCCTTTTGGGGGCAGAACCCCCCGTTGGGGGCAGCGCCCCTCATTTTGGGGCCAAAAAGGCCCATTTTGGAGCCGGAAAGTCGCACGTGGGGGGCAAAATCCCCTCTTTGGGGCCAGAACACCCGGTTTGGGGGCAGAACCCCTAATTTTGGGGCAGAACCCCCAATTTTGGGGCAGAACCCCTAATTTTGAGGCAGAACACCCAATTTGGGGGCAGAACCCGCGGTTTTGGGGCATATCAGCTCCTTTTGGGGGCAAAACACCCAGAAACTGCATTTTTGGGTCCCAGCGCCCCATTTTGGGTCTAAAAAGCAGCATTTTGGGTCTGCCACCTGCCAGAAAAGACCCTTTGGGAACCCCCCCCCCCTTGCGAGCTCCAAAAACGCCTTTTTTCCCCAAAAAGTCAGATTTTGCAATTCAAAACAAAAAAAAGCCCCCAAAACCCAAATTTCCCCCCCAAAATCCCCTTCCCCTGTCTTTTTGGGGTGAAAACGGGGGATTTTGGGGCTCCTTCCTGAAAAGACTCATTTTTCCCTCTTTTCCGCAGGTTTCCGGCGCCGCCAGGAGCAGGAGAAGCCCCATGGGAACCACCCCCCCCAATTAATGTTAATTGCTCCTAATTAATTCCCATTAATTAAAAAATTTCCCCTCCAGAGCAGCCTGGTGACGTTTGCGGCGCAAATTTGGGGCCAAAAAGCCCCAAAACGGGCAAATCGGGGGGTATCCGGCCGGCGGGGGCGGGGCTGGGCGGCCTCTCGGGCTAATTAGCCCCATAATTAACTTAACCCTTAACGAGGTGACGTCAGTGCCGGGCGGCGCCCGGGGGGTTTTTCCGGGCCGAAAAAGCGCCGTTTTGGGGGCGTTTTTCACCCCAAAAGCTGCGTTTTTCACCCCAAAACCGTGGGGGGGTTAATTAATCATGGGGGTTAATTAACCATGAGGGTTAATTAACCACGAGGGTTAATTAAGGGGGGGGCTGAGGCCGGACGCGCTCGTGTCACTTGTGCCCCCCCCCCATAGGGGCCCAGGCGTCCGGGAATAATTGGGAATAACCGGGAACAACCGGAAGCAAAATGGGGTGAAAACCGCGGGATTTGGGTCAATTTTGGGGGTGTTTTTTTTTGCTAAAGGGGTGACGTGTCCCCCCCCCCCTCCCCGGACGCCTGGGCCCATGGGTGGGGGTGGGGGGGGGGGGCGGTGCCATCGGAGCGGCCGGAACCGTCGGAATCACCG
Source organism: Tinamus guttatus (assembly GCF_059628265.1). Classification (NCBI taxonomy): domain Eukaryota; kingdom Metazoa; phylum Chordata; class Aves; order Tinamiformes; family Tinamidae; genus Tinamus; species Tinamus guttatus. Next base: position 12,021 of record NW_028290157.1, on the reverse strand, counting down.
GAGTCATCGGAGCGGCTGTTGGCGGAGGTGGGTGTTGGTGCCGGTTCTGGGTGGTGTCAGTACCGGTTCTGGGTGGTGCTGGTACCGGTTCTGGGTGTTGGTACCGGTTCTGGGTGTTGGTGCCGGTTCTGGGTGTTGTCGGTACCGGTTCTGGGTGTTGGTGGTACCGGTTCTGGGTGGTGCTGGTACCGGTTCTGAGTGTTCCTGGTACCGGTTCTGGGTGTTGGTGCCGGTTCTGGGTGTTGTCGGTACTGATTCTGGGTGTTTCTGGTACCGGTTCTGGGTGTTGCTGGACCCAGTTCAGGGTGGGGCTGTTACCGGTTCTGGGAGGGTTGGGACCAGTTGGCACCGGGTTCTGGGTGTTGCTGGGCCCAATAGGAGGTGGCGTTGGTACCGGTTCTGGGTGTTGGTACCGGTTCTGGGTGTTCCTGGTACCAGTTCTGGGTATTGCTGGTACCGGTTCTGGGAGGGTTGGGACCAGTTGGTACCGGTTCTGGGTGTTGCTGGTACCGGTTCTGGGTGTTGGTACCGGTTCTTGGTGTTGCTGGTACCGGTTCTGGGTGGTGCTGGGCCCAGTAGGAGGTGGTGTTGGTACCGGTTCTGGGTGTTGGTACCAGTTCTGGGTGTTGCTGGTACCGGTTCTAGGTGCTGGTCCCGGTTCTGGGTGGGTGCTGGGCCCAATAGGAGGTGGGAGCTGGTCCCGGTTCCGGGTGTTGCTGGACCCGGTTCTGGGTGTTGTTGGTACCGGTTCCGGGTGTTGCTGGACCCGGTTCCGGGTGGTGCTGGGAACTGGGACCACTGTGTGGCCGGTGTCACTGGGTGTCACCAGGTGCCATCGGGGGTCCCGGTGGTCCCTGGTGTCCCCAGTGTCCCCAGTGTCACCCCCCACGTCCCCAGTGTCACCCCCTGGTGTCCCCGGTGTCCCCCCCAGTGTCCCCAGTGTCACCCTCAGTGTCACCCCCGGTGTCACCCCCAGTGTCACCCCCTGGTGTCCCCAGTGTCACTCCCGCTGTCCCCAGTGTCACCTCCAGTGTCACCCCCCAGTGTCACCGCCTGCTGTCCCCAGTGTCACTCCCCGGTGTCCCCAGTGTCACCCTCAGTGTCACTCCCCGGTGTCCCCAGTGTCACTCTGGATGTCACCCCCCTGGTGTCCCTGTTGTCACCCCCAGTGTCACCCCCTGGTGTCCCCAATGTCTCCAGTGTCACCCCCAGTGTCGCCCCCGGTGTCACTCCCCGCTATCCCCAGTGCCACTCTGGATGTCACCCCCCTGCTGTCCCCAGTATCACTCCCTGATGTCCCCCGTGTCCCTGGTGTCACCCCCAGTGTCACCCCCGGTGTCCCCAGTGTCACCCCTGGTGTCACCCCCGGTGTCCCCAGTGTCACCCCCGGTGTCCCCAGTGTCCCCAGTGTCACCCCCCAGTGTCACCGCCTGCTGTCCCCAGTGTCACTCCCTGGTGTCCCCAGGGTCACTCCCCGCTGTCCCCAATGTCCCCAGTGTTACCCCAGTGTCACCCCCCGGTGTCACCCCCCGGTGTCCCCATTGTCACCCCCAGTGTCCCCACTGTCCCCACTGTCACGTGTCACCCCCGCTGTCACTCCCGCTGTCCCCAGTGTCCCCAGTGTTACCCCGGTGTCACCCCCGGTGTCACCCCCCGTGTCCCTAGTGTCACTCGCCGCTGTCCCCAGTGTCACTCCCCGGTGTCCCCAGAGTCTCCACTGTCCCCAGTGTCACGTGCCACTCCTGCTGTCCCCAGTGTCCCCAGTGTCACTTGCCGCTGTCCCCAGTGTCACCCTTGGTGTCACCCCCAGTGTCACCCTCAGTGTCACTCCCCGCTGTCCCCAGTGTCCCCAGTGTCACCCCCGGTGTCACCCCCGGTGTCCCCAGTGTCACCCCCCGTGTCCCCACTGTCCCCAGTGTCCCCAGTGCCACCCCCGCTGTCCCCAGTGTCACCCTGAGTGTCACCCTCAGTGTCACCCCCCTGGTGTCCCCAGTGTCACCCCCGGTGTCACCCCCAGTGTCACTCACCGCTGTCCCCAGTGTCACCCCCAGTGTCACCCCCGGTGTCCCCAGTGTCACCCCCGCTGTCCCCAGTGTCACCCCCAGTGTCACCCCCTGGTGTCCCCGGTGTCACCCCCGGTGTCACCCCCAGTGTCACCCCCAGTGTCACTGGTCGCTGTCCCCAGTGTCACCCCCGCTGTCCCCAGTGTCCCCAGTGTCACCCCCGGTGTCCCCACTGTCCCCAGTGTCACGTGTCACCCCCGCTGTCCCCAGTGCCACCCCCGCTGTCCCCAGTGTCACCCCCAGTGTCACTGGTCGCTGTCCCCAGTGTCCCCAGTGTCACTCCCCGGTGTCCCCGGTGTCCCCACTGTCCCCAGTGTCACGTGTCACCCCCGCTGTCGCTCCCCTGTCCCCAGGTCCCCGCGGCCCCTCCCCCCCCGCCATGGGGCAGCGCCAGGGGGCGGCCCCTCCCCCCGCCCCCCGCGACAGCGACGACGACACAGGTGAGGGGGGGGAGGGGCGCGGGGGGGCGGGGCCACGGGAGGAGGGGGCGGGGCCACGGCCACGGGGCGGGGCCACGGGAGGGAGGGGCGGGGCGATGTGGGGGGGAGGGGCGACGGCGACGGGGCGGGGCCACGGGAGGGAGGGGCGGGGGAACACGGGGAGGGGCGGGGCGACATGGGGGAGGGGGCACAGGAGGGGGCGGGGGGGTGTGAGGGAGGGGCGGGGCCACATGGGAGGGGCGGGCTGATATGGGGAGGGGCGGGGCCACATGGGAGGGGCGGGGCTGGGGGCTCCGCCGGGGGAGGGGCTCGGAGGAGGGTGGCTCACGTGACCTCCCCCCCCCCATGTGCCCCCTGTCCCCAATGTCCCCATTGTCCCCCCGTGTCACCCAATGTCCCCCATGTCCCCCCGTGTCCCTCCATGTCCCCTCATGTCCCCACCATCCCCACGTCACCCCATGTCCCCAATGTCCCCCATTCCCCCCATGTCCCCTCCATCCCCATGTCCCCATATCCCCAATGTCTCCCCATGTCCCCCTGTGTCCCCCATGTCGCCAATGTCCCCTGTGTCCCACCCATGTCCCCAATGTCCCCCATGTCCTCCCCATCCCCATGTCCCCTCACGTCACCCCGTGTCCCCTGTGTCCCCATGTCCCCCCGTGTCCCCCATGTACCCCCATATCCCAATATCCCCTGTGTCCCCCATGTCCCCTCCATCCCCATGTCCCCATGTCCTCTGTGGCCCCCCCATGTCCCAATGTCCCCCATGTCCCTTGTGTCCCGCCATGACCCCCATGTCCTCCGTGTCCCCCATCCCCCCAATGTCCCCAATGTCCCCCCATGTCCCCCAATGTCCCCATATCCCCAATGTCCCCCATATCCCCCATGTCCCTTGTGTCTCCCCATGTCCCCCCATGTCCCCTCCATCCTCGTGTCCCCCCATGTCCCCAATGTCCCCCCATGTCCCCTGTGTCCCCCCATGTCCTCCGTGTCCCCCATGTCCCCAATGTCCCCCTGTGTCCCCCTGTGTCCCCCCACGTCCCCAATGTCCCCAATGTCCCCCATGTCCCCAATGTCCCCCACGTCCCCCATGTCCCCCATTGTCCCCATGTCTCCAATGTCCCCATTGTCCCCATTGTCCCCAATGTCCCCCATTGTCCCCATGTCCCCATGTCCCCCAATGTCCCCATGTCCCCAATGTCCCCATTGTCCCCATGTCCCCATGGTGGCAGCCCTGGGCTCCCCTCTCGAGCGCTCCCTCCACGTCGTCGTTTCCACCTTCTTCTCCTACGCGACGGCGCCGGGACCCGGGATGTCCCCAAGTCTGGGACAAGGGGCCTTTGAGCGGCTGCTGCGGCGGGAGCTGGGCCGCCAGCTCAGCGTGGGTGTCCCCAAGTGTCCCCAAGTGTCACCAAGTGTCCCCATGTCCCCATGTCCCCATGTGTTCGGGGCGGCCCCGAATCTGGGCCTGCGGCCTTCATGTGGCTGCTGTGGCGGGAGCTGGGCCGCCAGCTCAGCGTGGGTGTCCCCAAGTGTCCCCAGATGTCCCCGAGTGTCACCAGGGTGTCCCTAAGGTGTCCTCAAGTGTTCCTGAGTGTCCCCATGTCCCCAAGGTGTCCCCATGTCCCCATGTGTTGGGGGCGGCCCCGAGTCTGGGCCTGTGGCCTTCATGTGGCTGCTGTGGTGGGAGCTGGGCCGCCAGCTCAGCGTGGGTGTCCCCGAGTGTCCCCAAGTGTCCCCAAGTGTCCCCAAGGTGTCCTGAGTGTCCCCATGTCCCCATGGTGTCCCCATGTCCCCATGTGTTGGGGGCAGCCCCGAGTCTGGGCCTGGGGCCTTCATGTGGCTGCTGTGGTGGGAGCTGGGCCGCCAGCTCAGTGTGGGTGTCCCTAAGTGTCCCCAAGTGTCACCAAGGTGTCCTGAGTGTCCCCATGTCCCCAAGGTGTCCCCATGTCCCCACGTGTTGGGGATGGCCCCGAATCTGGGCCTGGGGCCTTCGCGCGGCTGCTGTGGCGGGAGCTGGGCCGCCAGCTCAGCATGGGTGTCCCCAAGTGTCCCCAAGGTGTCCCCAAGGTGTCACCAAGGTGTCCCGAGTGTCCCCAAGTGTCCCCAAGTGTCCCCATGTCCCCATGTGTTGGGGGCGGCCCCGAGTCTGGGCCTGAGGCCTTCACGTGGCTGCTGTGGTGGGAGCTGGGCCGCCAGCTCAGCGTGGGTGTCCCCGAGTGTCACCAAGGTGTCCCCAAATGCTTCCAAGTGTCCCCAGATGTCCCCAATGTGTCCCCGAGTGTCCCGAGTGTCCCCAGGGTGTCCCCAAGTGTCCCCATGTCCCCAAGGTGTCCCCATGTCCCCATGTGTTGGGGGCGGCCCCGAGTCTGGGCCTGAGGCCTTCATGTGGCTACTGTGGCGGGAGCTGGGCCGCCAGCTCAGCGTGGGTGTCCCCAAGTGTCCCCCATGTGTCACCAATGTGTCCCCAAGTGTCCCCAAGTGTCCCCAAGGGTCGCCAGGGTGTCCCGAAGGTGTCTCCATGTCCCCAAGGTGTCCCCATGTCCCCATGTCCCCATGTCCCCATGTCCCCATGTGTTGGGGATGGCCCCGAGTCTGGGCCTGGGGCCTTCGCACGGCTGCTGTGGTGGGAGCTGGGCCGCCAGCTCAGCGTGGGTGTCCCCAAGTGTCCCCAGGGTGTCCTGAGTGTCCCCAAGGTGTCCCCATGTCCCCAGGGTGTCCTCATGCCCCCAAGTGTCCCCAAATGTCCCCAATTTGTCCCCAAGGGTCCTCGAGTGTCCCCAAGGGTCCCCAGGGTGTCCCCAAGGTGTCCCCATGTCCCCAAGGGGCCGCCAGCTCACCGTGAGTGTCCCCAAGTGTCACCAAGGTGTCCCCAAGTGTCCCCAAGGGTCCCCAAGGTGTCCCCAGGGGGTCCCCATGTCCCCAAGGGGCCGCCAGCTCACCGTGTCACCATGTCCCCAAGGTGTCCCCAAATGTCCCCAAGGGTCCCCGAGTGTCCCCAAGGGGCCCCAAAGGGCAGCCAGGTCACCGTGTCACCGAGTGTCCCCAAGTGTCACCAAGTGTCCCCAGGGTGTCCCCGAGTGTCCCCAAGGTGTCCCCATGTCCCCAGGGTGTCCCTAGGGAGTCCCCATGTCCCCAATGGGCCGCCAGCTCACCGTGAGTGTCACCCAGTGTCACCAAGTGTCCCCAAATGTCCCCAAGTGTCCCCAAGGGTCCCCATGTCCCCAATGGGCCGCCAGCTCACCGTGTCACCCAGTGTCCCCAAGTGTCCCCAAGGGGCCGCCAGCTCACCGTGAGTGTCCCCAAGTGTCACCAAATGTCCCCAAGGGTCCCCGAGTGTCCCCAGGGTGTCCCCATGTCCCCAGGGTGTCCCCATGTCCTCCATGGGCCACCAGCTCACCCTGAGTGTCCCCAAGTGTCCCCAATGTGTCACCAATTGTCCCCAAGGGTCCCCAGGGTGTCCCGAGTGTCCCCAGGGTGTCCCCAATGTGTCCCCATGTCCCCATTGTGTCCCCATGTCCCCATTGTGTCCCCTTGTCCCCAAGGTGTCCCCATGTCCCCAAGGGTCCCCAAGGGTCCCCATGTCCCCTTCGTGTGGCTGCTGTGGTGGGAGCTGTCCCCATCCCCATCCCTGTCCCATCCCTGTCCCCCCATTGTCCCCATTGTCCCCATTGTCCCCTCCCTGTCCCCCCATTGTCCCCATTGTCCCCATTGTCCCCTCCCTGTCCCCCCATTGTCCCCACTGTCCCCTCAGGACACGGCCGCGGGTGACGCGGTGGCTGCCGTCTTCGCGCTGCTGGACGCCGACGGGGACGGTCGCGTCACCTTCCACGAGTACTGGCACCTGGTGACCTGGCTGTGCCACGTCATCCGCCACCGCTGGCACGGGGACGGGGACGGGGACGGTGACATGGCCGCCGACATGGCCGCCGACATGGCCGCCAACATGGCCGCCGACATGGCCATCAATGAGGTCAGCAACATGGCCACCAACATGGCCATCAATGAGGTCAGCAACATGGCCACCAATGAGGCCACCAACATGGCCACCAACATGGCTGCCGACATGGCTACCAACATGGCTGCCAACATGGCTGCCAACATGGCCACCAACGAGGTCACCAACATGGCCGCCGACATGGCCATCAATGAGGCTGCCGACATGGCCATCAATGAGGCCAGCACCATGACCACCAATGAGGTCACCAACATGGCCGCCAACATGGCCGCCAACATGGCTACCAACATGGCTGCCAACATGGCCATCAATGAGGTCACCAACATGGCTGCCAACATGGCCATCAATGAGGTCACCAACATGGCCGCCAACATGGCCACCAGCGCAGCCACCAATGAGGCCAGCACCATAACCACCAATGAGGTCACCAACATGGCCGCCAACATGGCCGCCAACATGGCCGCCAATGAGGTCACCAACATGGCCGCCAACATGACCACCAATGAGGCCACCAACATGGCCACCAACATGGCCGCCAGCGCAGCCACCACCATGGCCACCAATGAGGCCACCAATGAGGCCATCACCATGGCCACCAACATGGTCACCAAAGAGGCCACCAACAAAGCCATCAATGAGGCCACCAATGAGGCCGCCAACATGGCCGCCAACAAAGTCATCAATGAGGTCACCAATGACGTCATCAATGAGGCCACCACCATGGCCACCAACAAAGCCATCAACAAGGCCACCAATGAGGCCACCACCATGGCCACCAATGAGGTCACCAATGAGGCCACCAACAAAGTCATCAATGAGGCCACCAATGAGGCCATCAATGAGGCCACCAATGAGGCCACCACCATGGCCACCAATGAGGTCACCAAAGAGGCCACCAACAAAGCCACCAACAAAGCCACCAATGAGGCCACCAATGAGGCCACCACCATGGCCACCAATGAGGTCATCAATGAGGCCATCAATGAGGCCACCAACATGGCCGCCAACATGGCCACCAACACGGCCACCAACAAAGCCATCAACGAGGCCACCAATGCAGCCACCAATGTGGCCACCAAAGTGGCCACTAACGAGGCCACCGAAGAGGCCACCAAAGTGGCCATAAATGAGGCCACCAATGAGGCCACTGCCGCCATTGGGGATGGTGGCACCGTGGTGGCCCGTCCTGGTGGCCAAGAGTAGATGTTGGTGACGTCATCGCTGCGGGGATGGGGAGGGGACATCCTTGGGGACATCATCATGGGGTTGGGGACATCGTTGAGAAGAGCCATGGGGTTGGGGACATCCTTGGGGACATCGTCATCATGGGGTTGGGGACATCCCTGAGGAAGAGCCACCATCATCATGGGGTTGGGGACATCCTTGGGGACATCATCGTGGGGTTGGGGACATCCCTGGGTAGAGCCACCATCATTGTAGGGTTGGGGACATTGTTGGGGACATCATCATGGGGTTGGGGACATGCTTGGGGACATCCTTGGGGACATCATCATGGGGTTGGGGACATCCTTGGGTAGAGCCACCATCATCGTGGGGTTGGGGACATCCTTGGGGACATCGTCATGGGGTTGGGGACATCCCTGGGTAGAGCCACCATCATTGTAGGGTTGGGGACATTGTTGGGGACATCGTCATCATGGGGCTGGGGACATCTTTGGGGACATCCTCATTGTGGGGTTGGGGACATCCTTGGGGACATCATCATGGGGTTGGGGACATCCCTGGGTAGAGCCACCATCATCATGGGGTTGGGGACATCCCTGGGGCAGGAGTGTCCCTATGGGGCAGGTGGGTCCCTATGGGGCAGGGAAGGACCCTATGGGGACAAACAGGTCCCTATGGGGCAGGGAAGGTCCCTATGGGGCAGGTGGGTCCCTATGGGGCAGGGAAGGTCCCTATAGGGACAAACAGGTCCCTATAGGGCAGGTGGGTCCCTATGGGGACAAACAGGTCCCTATGGGGCAGGGAAGGTCCCTATGGGGCAGGTGGGACCCTATGGGGCAGGGAAGGTCCCTATGGGGACAAACAGGTCCCTATGGGGCAGATAGGATCCTATGGGGCAGGGAAGGTCGCTATAGGGACAAACAGGTCCCTATGGGGCAGGGAAGGTCCCTATGGGGCAGGTGGGACCCTATGGGGCAGGGAAGGTCCCTATAGGGACAAACAGGTCCCTATGGGGCAGGGAAGGTCCCTATGGGGCAGGGAAGGTCCCTATGGGGCAAGAAGGTCCCTATAGGGACAAACAGGTCCCTATGGGGCAGGGAAGGTCCCTATGGGGACAAACAGGTTCCTATGGGGCAGGTGGGTCCCTATGGGGCAGGTGGGTCCCTATAGGGCAGATAGGATCGTATGGGGACAGTCGTGTCCCTATGGGGCAGGTAGGACCCTATGGGGACAAACAGGTCCCTATGGGGCAGGTGGGTCCCTATGGGGCAGGAAGGTCCCTATGGGGACAAACAGGTCCCTATGGGGCAGGAAGGTCCCTATAGGGCAGATAGGATCCTATGGGGACAGTCGTGTCCCTATGGGGCAGGTAGGACCCTATGGGGACAAACAGGTCCCTATGGGGCAGGGAAGGTCCCTATGGGGCAGGTGGGTCCCTATGGGGCAGGGAAGGTCCCTATAGGGACAAACAGGTCCCTATGGGGCAGGAAGGTCCCTATGGGGCAGGTGGGTCCCTATGGGGACAGTCGTGTCCCTATGGGGCAGGTAGGACCCTATGGGGACAAACAGGTCCCTATGGGGCAGGTGGGTCCCTATGGGGCAGGGAAGGTCCCTATAGGGACAAACAGGTCCCTATAGGGCAGGTAGGACCCTATGGGGACAAACAGGTCCCTATGGGGCAGGGAAGGTCCCTATAGGGACAAACAGGTCCCTATGGGGCAGGAAGGTCCCTATAGGGACAAACAGGTCCCTATGGGGACAAACAGGTCCCTATGGGGCAGGTGGGTCCCTATGGGGCAGGGAAGGTCCCTATAGGGACAAACAGGTCCCTATAGGGCAGGTAGGACCCTATGGGGACAAACAGGTCCCTATGGGGCAGGAAGGTCCCTATAGGGACAAACAGGTCCCTATGGGGACAAACAGGTCCCTATAGGGCAGGTGGGACCCTACGGGGGCGGGGGCAGCGCGGACCGCAGCGAGAACCGCCCCCTACGTCACACGGAGGCCCCGCCCCTTCCCCTATATAAAGGCGCGCGGCGGCGCCGCCCACTTCCTGTGCGCGGCGGAGGCGGCGCCGGCCACTTCCGGCGCGCGGCGGCGCCTGCGGCCACGCGGGATCCCGGACGCGGAAGGAGGTTTTTTTCCCCCCAAAAATCATTAAATTATGAATAAAAGTGGTGTTTTTTCCCGTTAATCTCGGATTTTACCTCAAGAAAAGCTAACTTTACCTCATGAAATCTTAGTTTTTCCCTCAACTTGTGCTTTTTCCCTCAGAAAAGCCGGGGTTTTTCCATTGGGAAACACTGGGCTTCCCTTCAGGAAAGCCGCTTTTCTCTCAGGAAATGGGGTTTTCCTCAGAAAACCCCTTTTTTTCCTCATAGATTTCGTGTTTTCCTCAGGAAATGTGGGATTTTCCCTCAGGAACCCCCCGTTTTCCCTCAAAACCAAAACTTTTCCATCAGGAAAACTCCATTTTTCTTTCATTCCCCCTCAAAAACCAGCCGCATTTTTTCCCCAAAATCACTTTTTCTCCCCTCAAAAATCGTTTTTTTTTTCTTTTTGCCTAAAAACACCCATTTTCCCCTCAAAGACCACCCACTTTTTCCCCCTTCAAAACCACCTTTTCCCCCACAAAACTCCTTTATTTCCTCAAAAACACCTATTTTTCCTCAAAGACCACCCAGATTTTTCTCCCCAAACCACCATTTTCCCCCTCAAGAACCACTCTATTTCCTCAAAACTCACTTTTTCTCCCTCAAAAACTCACTTTTTTTCCCCTCAGAAACCACTTTTCCCCTCAAAACTCCCCTTTTCCCTCAAAAACACCCATTTTTCCTCACAACCACCTGATTTTTCCTCAAATCTACCCATTTTTTTCTTCTCAAACCACCTTTTTTCCCCTCAAAATCCACTCCTCCCCAAAACACCCATTTTTCCTCAAAAACATCATTTTTTCTTCAAAAAGACCATTTTTTTCCTCAAAACCACAGTTTTTTTCTCAGAAACACCCATTTTTCCCTCAAAGACCACCCACTTTTTTCCTCAAGATCCACCGATTTTTTCTTCCCAAGACCACTTTTTTTCCCCCCCAAAAACACCTTTTCCCCTCAAAACCACTTTATTTCCTCAAAAACACCCATTTTCCCTCAAAAATACCCATTTTCCTCAAAACCACCCACATTTTTCTCCCCAACCCCCCTTTTTTCCCCTCTAAACCCACTTTTTCCCTCAAAACCATGTTATTTTCTCAAAAATACCGATATTTTCCTCAAGAACACCCATTTTTTCCTCTCAACCACCTGCTTTTTTCCTCAAATCCACCCATTTTTTTCTCCCCAAACCACCTTTTTTCCCCTCAAAATCCACTTTTTTCCCCTCAAAAACACCCATTTTCCCCCTCCAAAACACCATTTTTTCCTCAAAAACACCCATTTTTCCTGAAAAACACCATTTTTTTCCTCGAAACACCACTTTTTCCTCAAAAACACCCATTTTTCCCTGAAACCCCCCTGCTTTTTCCCCTCCAAACCGCCCATTTTTCCCCAAATCCCCTTCCCGGATCCTGCCAGGGAGGCGCCCCCCAAATCCCTGTTTTTTCCCCCAAAACAGGGAGGAGCTGCCGGTCCCGGCCCTTCCCGGCCCTTTTATTGGGATTGACGGAAATAGGTAAAAAAAACCCGCGCTGGGAAAGTCACGGATCCTCCGGGATATCCGGGATCGGGATATCCGGGAATGAGGATCCGGAATCACCCCGGGATCGGGATACCCAGGAATGGGAATCCGGAATCGCCCTGGGATTGGGATATCCAGGAATGGGGATCCGGAATCATCCTGGGATTGGGATACCCAGGAATGAGGATCCGGAATCGCCCTGGGATTGGGATACCCGGCATTGGGATCCAGAATCACCCCGGGATCGGGATACCTGGCATTGGGATACAGAATAATCCTGGGATCGGGATACCCAGGAATGGGAATCCGGAATCGCCCTGGGATTGGGATACCCAGGAATGGGATCCGGAATCATCCCGGGATCGGGATCCCCGGCATTGGGATCCGGAATCATTCCGGGATCGGGATACCCGGCATTGGGATACGGAATCGCCCTGGGATCGGGATACCCAGGAATGGGAATCCGGAATGATCCCGGGATTGGGATATCCCGGAATGAGGATCCGGAATCATCCCGGGATCAGGATATCCCGGAATGAGGATCTGGAATCACCCTGGGATCGGGATATCCCGGAATGAGGATCCGGAATCGCCCTGGGATTGGGATACCCGGAATGGGGATCCGGAATCGCCCCAGGATTGGGATCCCCGGCATTGGGATCCGGAATCATTCCGGGATCGGGATACCCGGCATTGGGATACG
>NW_028290156.1:0-22411 GCF_059628265.1 Tinamus guttatus | reverse complement strand
CTCGCAGGCGACGAAGAGGCCCCTCGCAGGCGACGAAGAGGCCCCTCGCAGGCGACGAAGAGGCCCCTCGCAGGCGACGAAGAGGCCCCCTCGCAGGCGACGAAGAGGCCCCTCGCAGGCGACGAAGAGGCCCCTCGCAGGCGACGAAGAGGCCCCTCGCAGGCGACGAAGAGGCCCCTCGCAGGCGACGAAGAGGCCCCTCGCAGGCGACGAAGAGGCCCCTCGCAGGCGACGAAGAGGGCCCCTCGCAGGCGACGAAGAGGCCCCTCGCAGGCGACGAAGAGGCCCCTCGCAGGCGACGAAGAGGCCCCTCGCAGGCGACGAAGAGGCCCCTCGCAGGCGACGAAGAGGCCCCTCGCAGGCGACGAAGAGGCCCCTCGCAGGCGACGAAGAGGCCCCTCGCAGGCGACGAAGAGGCCCCTCGCAGGCGACGAAGAGGCCCCTCGCAGGCGACGAAGAGGGCCCCTCGCAGGCGACGAAGAGGCCCCTCGCAGGCGACGAAGAGGCCCCTCGCAGGCGACGAAGAGGCCCCTCGCAGGCGACGAAGAGGCCCCTCGCAGGCGACGAAGAGGCCCCTCGCAGGCGACGAAGAGGCCCCTCGCAGGCGACGAAGAGGCCCCTCGCAGGCGACGAAGAGGCCCCTCGCAGGCGACGAAGAGGCCCCTCGCAGGCGACGAAGAGGCCCCTCGCAGGCGACGAAGAGGCCCCTCGCAGGCGACGAAGAGGCCCCTCGCAGGCGACGAAGAGGCCCCTCGCAGGCGACGAAGAGGCCCCTCGCAGGCGACGAAGAGGCCCCTCGCAGGCGACGAAGAGGCCCCTCGCAGGCGACGAAGAGGCCCCTCGCAGGCGACGAAGAGGCCCCTCGCAGGCGACGAAGAGGCCCCTCGCAGGCGACGAAGAGGCCCCTCGCAGGCGACGAAGAGGCCCCTCGCAGGCGACGAAGAGGCCCCTCGCAGGCGACGAAGAGGCCCCTCGCAGGCGACGAAGAGGCCCCTCGCAGGCGACGAAGAGGCCCCTCGCAGGCGACGAAGAGGCCCCTCGCAGGCGACGAAGAGGCCCCTCGCAGGCGACGAAGAGGCCCCTCGCAGGCGACGAAGAGGCCCCTCGCAGGCGACGAAGAGGCCCCTCGCAGGCGACGAAGAGGCCCCTCGCAGGCGACGAAGAGGCCCCTCGCAGGCGACGAAGAGGCCCCTCGCAGGCGACGAAGAGGCCCCTCGCAGGCGACGAAGAGGCCCCTCGCAGGCGACGAAGAGGCCCCTCGCAGGCGACGAAGAGGCCCCTCGCAGGCGACGAAGAGGCCCCTCGCAGGCGACGAAGAGGCCCCTCGCAGGCGACGAAGAGGCCCCTCGCAGGCGACGAAGAGGCCCCTCGCAGGCGACGAAGAGGCCCCTCGCAGGCGACGAAGAGGCCCCTCGCAGGCGACGAAGAGGCCCCTCGCAGGCGACGAAGAGGCCCCTCGCAGGCGACGAAGAGGCCCCTCGCAGGCGACGAAGAGGCCCCTCGCAGGCGACGAAGAGGCCCCTCGCAGGCGACGAAGAGGCCCCTCGCAGGCGACGAAGAGGCCCCTCGCAGGCGACGAAGAGGCCCCTCGCAGGCGACGAAGAGGCCCCTCGCAGGCGACGAAGAGGCCCCTCGCAGGCGACGAAGAGGCCCCTCGCAGGCGACGAAGAGGCCCCTCGCAGGCGACGAAGAGGCCCCTCGCAGGCGACGAAGAGGCCCCTCGCAGGCGACGAAGAGGCCCCTCGCAGGCGACGAAGAGGCCCCTCGCAGGCGACGAAGAGGCCCCTCGCAGGCGACGAAGAGGCCCCTCGCAGGCGACGAAGAGGCCCCTCGCAGGCGACGAAGAGGCCCCTCGCAGGCGACGAAGAGGCCCCTCGCAGGCGACGAAGAGGCCCCTCGCAGGCGACGAAGAGGCCCCTCGCAGGCGACGAAGAGGCCCCTCGCAGGCGACGAAGAGGCCCCTCGCAGGCGACGAAGAGGCCCCTCGCAGGCGACGAAGAGGCCCCTCGCAGGCGACGAAGAGGCCCCTCGCAGGCGACGAAGAGGCCCCTCGCAGGCGACGAAGAGGCCCCTCGCAGGCGACGAAGAGGCCCCTCGCAGGCGACGAAGAGGCCCCTCGCAGGCGACGAAGAGGCCCCTCGCAGGCGACGAAGAGGCCCCTCGCAGGCGACGAAGAGGCCCCTCGCAGGCGACGAAGAGGCCCCTCGCAGGCGACGAAGAGGCCCCTCGCAGGCGACGAAGAGGCCCCTCGCAGGCGACGAAGAGGCCCCTCGCAGGCGACGAAGAGGCCCCTCGCAGGCGACGAAGAGGCCCCTCGCAGGCGACGAAGAGGCCCCTCGCAGGCGACGAAGAGGCCCCTCGCAGGCGACGAAGAGGCCCCTCGCAGGCGACGAAGAGGCCCCTCGCAGGCGACGAAGAGGCCCCTCGCAGGCGACGAAGAGGCCCCTCGCAGGCGACGAAGAGGCCCCTCGCAGGCGACGAAGAGGCCCCTCGCAGGCGACGAAGAGGCCCCTCGCAGGCGACGAAGAGGCCCCTCGCAGGCGACGAAGAGGCCCCTCGCAGGCGACGAAGAGGCCCCTCGCAGGCGACGAAGAGGCCCCTCGCAGGCGACGAAGAGGCCCCTCGCAGGCGACGAAGAGGCCCCTCGCAGGCGACGAAGAGGCCCCTCGCAGGCGACGAAGAGGCCCCTCGCAGGCGACGAAGAGGCCCCTCGCAGGCGACGAAGAGGCCCCTCGCAGGCGACGAAGAGGCCCCTCGCAGGCGACGAAGAGGCCCCTCGCAGGCGACGAAGAGGCCCCTCGCAGGCGACGAAGAGGCCCCTCGCAGGCGACGAAGAGGCCCCTCGCAGGCGACGAAGAGGCCCCTCGCAGGCGACGAAGAGGCCCCTCGCAGGCGACGAAGAGGCCCCTCGCAGGCGACGAAGAGGCCCCTCGCAGGCGACGAAGAGGCCCCTCGCAGGCGACGAAGAGGCCCCTCGCAGGCGACGAAGAGGCCCCTCGCAGGCGACGAAGAGGCCCCTCGCAGGCGACGAAGAGGCCCCTCGCAGGCGACGAAGAGGCCCCTCGCAGGCGACGAAGAGGCCCCTCGCAGGCGACGAAGAGGCCCCTCGCAGGCGACGAAGAGGCCCCTCGCAGGCGACGAAGAGGCCCCTCGCAGGCGACGAAGAGGCCCCTCGCAGGCGACGAAGAGGCCCCTCGCAGGCGACGAAGAGGCCCCTCGCAGGCGACGAAGAGGCCCCTCGCAGGCGACGAAGAGGCCCCTCGCAGGCGACGAAGAGGCCCCTCGCAGGCGACGAAGAGGCCCCTCGCAGGCGACGAAGAGGCCCCTCGCAGGCGACGAAGAGGCCCCTCGCAGGCGACGAAGAGGCCCCTCGCAGGCGACGAAGAGGCCCCTCGCAGGCGACGAAGAGGCCCCTCGCAGGCGACGAAGAGGCCCCTCGCAGGCGACGAAGAGGCCCCTCGCAGGCGACGAAGAGGCCCCTCGCAGGCGACGAAGAGGCCCCTCGCAGGCGACGAAGAGGCCCCTCGCAGGCGACGAAGAGGCCCCTCGCAGGCGACGAAGAGGCCCCTCGCAGGCGACGAAGAGGCCCCTCGCAGGCGACGAAGAGGCCCCTCGCAGGCGACGAAGAGGCCCCTCGCAGGCGACGAAGAGGCCCCTCGCAGGCGACGAAGAGGCCCCTCGCAGGCGACGAAGAGGCCCCTCGCAGGCGACGAAGAGGCCCCTCGCAGGCGACGAAGAGGCCCCTCGCAGGCGACGAAGAGGCCCCTCGCAGGCGACGAAGAGGCCCCTCGCAGGCGACGAAGAGGCCCCTCGCAGGCGACGAAGAGGCCCCTCGCAGGCGACGAAGAGGCCCCTCGCAGGCGACGAAGAGGCCCCTCGCAGGCGACGAAGAGGCCCCTCGCAGGCGACGAAGAGGCCCCTCGCAGGCGACGAAGAGGCCCCTCGCAGGCGACGAAGAGGCCCCTCGCAGGCGACGAAGAGGCCCCTCGCAGGCGACGAAGAGGCCCCTCGCAGGCGACGAAGAGGCCCCTCGCAGGCGACGAAGAGGCCCCTCGCAGGCGACGAAGAGGCCCCTCGCAGGCGACGAAGAGGCCCCTCGCAGGCGACGAAGAGGCCCCTCGCAGGCGACGAAGAGGCCCCTCGCAGGCGACGAAGAGGCCCCTCGCAGGCGACGAAGAGGCCCCTCGCAGGCGACGAAGAGGCCCCTCGCAGGCGACGAAGAGGCCCCTCGCAGGCGACGAAGAGGCCCCTCGCAGGCGACGAAGAGGCCCCTCGCAGGCGACGAAGAGGCCCCTCGCAGGCGACGAAGAGGCCCCTCGCAGGCGACGAAGAGGCCCCTCGCAGGCGACGAAGAGGCCCCTCGCAGGCGACGAAGAGGCCCCTCGCAGGCGACGAAGAGGCCCCTCGCAGGCGACGAAGAGGCCCCTCGCAGGCGACGAAGAGGCCCCTCGCAGGCGACGAAGAGGCCCCTCGCAGGCGACGAAGAGGCCCCTCGCAGGCGACGAAGAGGCCCCTCGCAGGCGACGAAGAGGCCCCTCGCAGGCGACGAAGAGGCCCCTCGCAGGCGACGAAGAGGCCCCTCGCAGGCGACGAAGAGGCCCCTCGCAGGCGACGAAGAGGCCCCTCGCAGGCGACGAAGAGGCCCCTCGCAGGCGACGAAGAGGCCCCTCGCAGGCGACGAAGAGGCCCCTCGCAGGCGACGAAGAGGCCCCTCGCAGGCGACGAAGAGGCCCCTCGCAGGCGACGAAGAGGCCCCTCGCAGGCGACGAAGAGGCCCCTCGCAGGCGACGAAGAGGCCCCTCGCAGGCGACGAAGAGGCCCCTCGCAGGCGACGAAGAGGCCCCTCGCAGGCGACGAAGAGGCCCCTCGCAGGCGACGAAGAGGCCCCTCGCAGGCGACGAAGAGGCCCCTCGCAGGCGACGAAGAGGCCCCTCGCAGGCGACGAAGAGGCCCCTCGCAGGCGACGAAGAGGCCCCTCGCAGGCGACGAAGAGGCCCCTCGCAGGCGACGAAGAGGCCCCTCGCAGGCGACGAAGAGGCCCCTCGCAGGCGACGAAGAGGCCCCTCGCAGGCGACGAAGAGGCCCCTCGCAGGCGACGAAGAGGCCCCTCGCAGGCGACGAAGAGGCCCCTCGCAGGCGACGAAGAGGCCCCTCGCAGGCGACGAAGAGGCCCCTCGCAGGCGACGAAGAGGCCCCTCGCAGGCGACGAAGAGGCCCCTCGCAGGCGACGAAGAGGCCCCTCGCAGGCGACGAAGAGGCCCCTCGCAGGCGACGAAGAGGCCCCTCGCAGGCGACGAAGAGGCCCCTCGCAGGCGACGAAGAGGCCCCTCGCAGGCGACGAAGAGGCCCCTCGCAGGCGACGAAGAGGCCCCTCGCAGGCGACGAAGAGGCCCCTCGCAGGCGACGAAGAGGCCCCTCGCAGGCGACGAAGAGGCCCCTCGCAGGCGACGAAGAGGCCCCTCGCAGGCGACGAAGAGGCCCCTCGCAGGCGACGAAGAGGCCCCTCGCAGGCGACGAAGAGGCCCCTCGCAGGCGACGAAGAGGCCCCTCGCAGGCGACGAAGAGGCCCCTCGCAGGCGACGAAGAGGCCCCTCGCAGGCGACGAAGAGGCCCCTCGCAGGCGACGAAGAGGCCCCTCGCAGGCGACGAAGAGGCCCCTCGCAGGCGACGAAGAGGCCCCTCGCAGGCGACGAAGAGGCCCCTCGCAGGCGACGAAGAGGCCCCTCGCAGGCGACGAAGAGGCCCCTCGCAGGCGACGAAGAGGCCCCTCGCAGGCGACGAAGAGGCCCCTCGCAGGCGACGAAGAGGCCCCTCGCAGGCGACGAAGAGGCCCCTCGCAGGCGACGAAGAGGCCCCTCGCAGGCGACGAAGAGGCCCCTCGCAGGCGACGAAGAGGCCCCTCGCAGGCGACGAAGAGGCCCCTCGCAGGCGACGAAGAGGCCCCTCGCAGGCGACGAAGAGGCCCCTCGCAGGCGACGAAGAGGCCCCTCGCAGGCGACGAAGAGGCCCCTCGCAGGCGACGAAGAGGCCCCTCGCAGGCGACGAAGAGGCCCCTCGCAGGCGACGAAGAGGCCCCTCGCAGGCGACGAAGAGGCCCCTCGCAGGCGACGAAGAGGCCCCTCGCAGGCGACGAAGAGGCCCCTCGCAGGCGACGAAGAGGCCCCTCGCAGGCGACGAAGAGGCCCCTCGCAGGCGACGAAGAGGCCCCTCGCAGGCGACGAAGAGGCCCCTCGCAGGCGACGAAGAGGCCCCTCGCAGGCGACGAAGAGGCCCCTCGCAGGCGACGAAGAGGCCCCTCGCAGGCGACGAAGAGGCCCCTCGCAGGCGACGAAGAGGCCCCTCGCAGGCGACGAAGAGGCCCCTCGCAGGCGACGAAGAGGCCCCTCGCAGGCGACGAAGAGGCCCCTCGCAGGCGACGAAGAGGCCCCTCGCAGGCGACGAAGAGGCCCCTCGCAGGCGACGAAGAGGCCCCTCGCAGGCGACGAAGAGGCCCCTCGCAGGCGACGAAGAGGCCCCTCGCAGGCGACGAAGAGGCCCCTCGCAGGCGACGAAGAGGCCCCTCGCAGGCGACGAAGAGGCCCCTCGCAGGCGACGAAGAGGCCCCTCGCAGGCGACGAAGAGGCCCCTCGCAGGCGACGAAGAGGCCCCTCGCAGGCGACGAAGAGGCCCCTCGCAGGCGACGAAGAGGCCCCTCGCAGGCGACGAAGAGGCCCCTCGCAGGCGACGAAGAGGCCCCTCGCAGGCGACGAAGAGGCCCCTCGCAGGCGACGAAGAGGCCCCTCGCAGGCGACGAAGAGGCCCCTCGCAGGCGACGAAGAGGCCCCTCGCAGGCGACGAAGAGGCCCCTCGCAGGCGACGAAGAGGCCCCTCGCAGGACGAAGAGGCCCCTCGCAGGCGACGAAGAGGCCCCTCGCAGGCGACGAAGAGGCCCCTCGCAGGCGACGAAGAGGCCCCTCGCAGGCGACGAAGAGGCCCCTCGCAGGCGACGAAGAGGCCCCTCGCAGGCGACGAAGAGGCCCCTCGCAGGCGACGAAGAGGCCCCTCGCAGGCGACGAAGAGGCCCCTCGCAGGCGACGAAGAGGCCCCTCGCAGGCGACGAAGAGGCCCCTCGCAGGCGACGAAGAGGCCCCTCGCAGGCGACGAAGAGGCCCCTCGCAGGCGACGAAGAGGCCCCTCGCAGGCGACGAAGAGGCCCCTCGCAGGCGACGAAGAGGCCCCTCGCAGGCGACGAAGAGGCCCCTCGCAGGCGACGAAGAGGCCCCTCGCAGGCGACGAAGAGGCCCCTCGCAGGCGACGAAGAGGCCCCTCGCAGGCGACGAAGAGGCCCCTCGCAGGCGACGAAGAGGCCCCTCGCAGGCGACGAAGAGGCCCCTCGCAGGCGACGAAGAGGCCCCTCGCAGGCGACGAAGAGGCCCCTCGCAGGCGACGAAGAGGCCCCTCGCAGGCGACGAAGAGGCCCCTCGCAGGCGACGAAGAGGCCCCTCGCAGGCGACGAAGAGGCCCCTCGCAGGCGACGAAGAGGCCCCTCGCAGGCGACGAAGAGGCCCCTCGCAGGCGACGAAGAGGCCCCTCGCAGGCGACGAAGAGGCCCCTCGCAGGCGACGAAGAGGCCCCTCGCAGGCGACGAAGAGGCCCCTCGCAGGCGACGAAGAGGCCCCTCGCAGGCGACGAAGAGGCCCCTCGCAGGCGACGAAGAGGCCCCTCGCAGGCGACGAAGAGGCCCCTCGCAGGCGACGAAGAGGCCCCTCGCAGGCGACGAAGAGGCCCCTCGCAGGCGACGAAGAGGCCCCTCGCAGGCGACGAAGAGGCCCCTCGCAGGCGACGAAGAGGCCCCTCGCAGGCGACGAAGAGGCCCCTCGCAGGCGACGAAGAGGCCCCTCGCAGGCGACGAAGAGGCCCCTCGCAGGCGACGAAGAGGCCCCTCGCAGGCGACGAAGAGGCCCCTCGCAGGCGACGAAGAGGCCCCTCGCAGGCGACGAAGAGGCCCCTCGCAGGCGACGAAGAGGCCCCTCGCAGGCGACGAAGAGGCCCCTCGCAGGCGACGAAGAGGCCCCTCGCAGGCGACGAAGAGGCCCCTCGCAGGCGACGAAGAGGCCCCTCGCAGGCGACGAAGAGGCCCCTCGCAGGCGACGAAGAGGCCCCTCGCAGGCGACGAAGAGGCCCCTCGCAGGCGACGAAGAGGCCCCTCGCAGGCGACGAAGAGGCCCCTCGCAGGCGACGAAGAGGCCCCTCGCAGGCGACGAAGAGGCCCCTCGCAGGCGACGAAGAGGCCCCTCGCAGGCGACGAAGAGGCCCCTCGCAGGCGACGAAGAGGCCCCTCGCAGGCGACGAAGAGGCCCCTCGCAGGCGACGAAGAGGCCCCTCGCAGGCGACGAAGAGGCCCCTCGCAGGCGACGAAGAGGCCCCTCGCAGGCGACGAAGAGGCCCCTCGCAGGCGACGAAGAGGCCCCTCGCAGGCGACGAAGAGGCCCCTCGCAGGCGACGAAGAGGCCCCTCGCAGGCGACGAAGAGGCCCCTCGCAGGCGACGAAGAGGCCCCTCGCAGGCGACGAAGAGGCCCCTCGCAGGCGACGAAGAGGCCCCTCGCAGGCGACGAAGAGGCCCCTCGCAGGCGACGAAGAGGCCCCTCGCAGGCGACGAAGGCCCCTCGCAGGCGACGAAGAGGCCCCTCGCAGGCGACGAAGAGGCCCCTCGCAGGCGACGAAGAGGCCCCTCGCAGGCGACGAAGAGGCCCCTCGCAGGCGACGAAGAGGCCCCTCGCAGGCGACGAAGAGGCCCCTCGCAGGCGACGAAGAGGCCCCTCGCAGGCGACGAAGAGGCCCCTCGCAGGCGACGAAGAGGCCCCTCGCAGGCGACGAAGAGGCCCCTCGCAGGCGACGAAGAGGCCCCTCGCAGGCGACGAAGAGGCCCCTCGCAGGCGACGAAGAGGCCCCTCGCAGGCGACGAAGAGGCCCCTCGCAGGCGACGAAGAGGCCCCTCGCAGGCGACGAAGAGGCCCCTCGCAGGCGACGAAGAGGCCCCTCGCAGGCGACGAAGAGGCCCTCGCAGGCGACGAAGAGGCCCCTCGCAGGCGACGAAGAGGCCCCTCGCAGGCGACGAAGAGGCCCCTCGCAGGCGACGAAGAGGCCCCTCGCAGGCGACGAAGAGGCCCCTCGCAGGCGACGAAGAGGCCCCTCGCAGGCGACGAAGAGGCCCCTCGCAGGCGACGAAGAGGCCCCTCGCAGGCGACGAAGAGGCCCCTCGCAGGCGACGAAGAGGCCCCTCGCAGGCGACGAAGAGGCCCCTCGCAGGCGACGAAGAGGCCCCTCGCAGGCGACGAAGAGGCCCCTCGCAGGCGACGAAGAGGCCCCTCGCAGGCGACGAAGAGGCCCCTCGCAGGCGACGAAGAGGCCCCTCGCAGGCGACGAAGAGGCCCCTCGCAGGCGACGAAGAGGCCCCTCGCAGGCGACGAAGAGGCCCCTCGCAGGCGACGAAGAGGCCCCTCGCAGGCGACGAAGAGGCCCCTCGCAGGCGACGAAGAGGCCCCTCGCAGGCGACGAAGAGGCCCCTCGCAGGCGACGAAGAGGCCCCTCGCAGGCGACGAAGAGGCCCCTCGCAGGCGACGAAGAGGCCCCTCGCAGGCGACGAAGAGGCCCCTCGCAGGCGACGAAGAGGCCCCTCGCAGGCGACGAAGAGGCCCCTCGCAGGCGACGAAGAGGCCCCTCGCAGGCGACGAAGAGGCCCCTCGCAGGCGACGAAGAGGCCCCTCGCAGGCGACGAAGAGGCCCCTCGCAGGCGACGAAGAGGCCCCTCGCAGGCGACGAAGAGGCCCCTCGCAGGCGACGAAGAGGCCCCTCGCAGGCGACGAAGAGGCCCCTCGCAGGCGACGAAGAGGCCCCTCGCAGGCGACGAAGAGGCCCCTCGCAGGCGACGAAGAGGCCCCTCGCAGGCGACGAAGAGGCCCCTCGCAGGCGACGAAGAGGCCCCTCGCAGGCGACGAAGAGGCCCCTCGCAGGCGACGAAGAGGCCCCTCGCAGGCGACGAAGAGGCCCCTCGCAGGCGACGAAGAGGCCCCTCGCAGGCGACGAAGAGGCCCCTCGCAGGCGACGAAGAGGCCCCTCGCAGGCGACGAAGAGGCCCCTCGCAGGCGACGAAGAGGCCCCTCGCAGGCGACGAAGAGGCCCCTCGCAGGCGACGAAGAGGCCCCTCGCAGGCGACGAAGAGGCCCCTCGCAGGCGACGAAGAGGCCCCTCGCAGGCGACGAAGAGGCCCCTCGCAGGCGACGAAGAGGCCCCTCGCAGGCGACGAAGAGGCCCCTCGCAGGCGACGAAGAGGCCCCTCGCAGGCGACGAAGAGGCCCCTCGCAGGCGACGAAGAGGCCCCTCGCAGGCGACGAAGAGGCCCCTCGCAGGCGACGAAGAGGCCCCTCGCAGGCGACGAAGAGGCCCCTCGCAGGCGACGAAGAGGCCCCTCGCAGGCGACGAAGAGGCCCCTCGCAGGCGACGAAGAGGCCCCTCGCAGGCGACGAAGAGGCCCCTCGCAGGCGACGAAGAGGCCCCTCGCAGGCGACGAAGAGGCCCCTCGCAGGCGACGAAGAGGCCCCTCGCAGGCGACGAAGAGGCCCCTCGCAGGCGACGAAGAGGCCCCTCGCAGGCGACGAAGAGGCCCCTCGCAGGCGACGAAGAGGCCCCTCGCAGGCGACGAAGAGGCCCCTCGCAGGCGACGAAGAGGCCCCTCGCAGGCGACGAAGAGGCCCCTCGCAGGCGACGAAGAGGCCCCTCGCAGGCGACGAAGAGGCCCCTCGCAGGCGACGAAGAGGCCCCTCGCAGGCGACGAAGAGGCCCCTCGCAGGCGACGAAGAGGCCGGCCCCTCGCAGGCGACGAAGAGGCCCCTCGCAGGCGACGAAGAGGCCCCTCGCAGGCGACGAAGAGGCCCCTCGCAGGCGACGAAGAGGCCCCTCGCAGGCGACGAAGAGGCCCTCGCAGGCGACGAAGAGGCCCCTCGCAGGCGACGAAGAGGCCCCTCGCAGGCGACGAAGAGGCCCCTCGCAGGCGACGAAGAGGCCCCTCGCAGGCGACGAAGAGGCCCTCGCAGGCGACGAAGAGGCCCCTCGCAGGCGACGAAGAGGCCCCTCGCAGGCGACGAAGAGGCCCCTCGCAGGCGACGAAGAGGCCCCTCGCAGGCGACGAAGAGGCCCCTCGCAGGCGACGAAGAGGCCCCTCGCAGGCGACCGAAGAGGCCCCTCGCAGGCGACGAAGAGGCCCCTCGCAGGCGACGAAGAGGCCCCTCGCAGGCGACGAAGAGGCCCCTCGCAGGCGACGAAGAGGCCCCTCGCAGGCGACGAAGAGGCCCCTCGCAGGCGACGAAGAGGCCCCTCGCAGGCGACGAAGAGGCCCCTCGCAGGCGACGAAGAGGCCCCTCGCAGGCGACGAAGAGGCCCCTCGCAGGCGACGAAGAGGCCCCTCGCAGGCGACGAAGAGGCCCCTCGCAGGCGACGAAGAGGCCCCTCGCAGGCGACGAAGAGGCCCCTCGCAGGCGACGAAGAGGCCCCTCGCAGGCGACGAAGAGGCCCCTCGCAGGCGACGAAGAGGCCCCTCGCAGGCGACGAAGAGGCCCCTCGCAGGCGACGAAGAGGCCCCTCGCAGGCGACGAAGAGGCCCCTCGCAGGCGACGAAGAGGCCCCTCGCAGGCGACGAAGAGGCCCCTCGCAGGCGACGAAGAGGCCCCTCGCAGGCGACGAAGAGGCCCCTCGCAGGCGACGAAGAGGCCCCTCGCAGGCGACGAAGAGGCCCCTCGCAGGCGACGAAGAGGCCCCTCGCAGGCGACGAAGAGGCCCCTCGCAGGCGACGAAGAGGCCCCTCGCAGGCGACGAAGAGGCCCCTCGCAGGCGACGAAGAGGCCCCTCGCAGGCGACGAAGAGGCCCTCGCAGGCGACGAAGAGGCCCCTCGCAGGCGACGAAGAGGCCCCTCGCAGGCGACGAAGAGGCCCCTCGCAGGCGACGAAGAGGCCCCTCGCAGGCGACGAAGAGGCCCCTCGCAGGCGACGAAGAGGCCCCTCGCAGGCGACGAAGAGGCCCCTCGCAGGCGACGAAGAGGCCCCTCGCAGGCGACGAAGAGGCCCCTCGCAGGCGACGAAGAGGCCCCTCGCAGGCGACGAAGAGGCCCCTCGCAGGCGACGAAGAGGCCCCTCGCAGGCGACGAAGAGGCCCCTCGCAGGCGACGAAGAGGCCCCTCGCAGGCGACGAAGAGGCCCCTCGCAGGCGACGAAGAGGCCCCTCGCAGGCGACGAAGAGGCCCCTCGCAGGCGACGAAGAGGCCCCTCGCAGGCGACGAAGAGGCCCCTCGCAGGCGACGAAGAGGCCCCTCGCAGGCGACGAAGAGGCCCCTCGCAGGCGACGAAGAGGCCCCTCGCAGGCGACGAAGAGGCCCCTCGCAGGCGACGAAGAGGCCCCTCGCAGGCGACGAAGAGGCCCCTCGCAGGCGACGAAGAGGCCCCTCGCAGGCGACGAAGAGGCCCCTCGCAGGCGACGAAGAGGCCCCTCGCAGGCGACGAAGAGGCCCCTCGCAGGCGACGAAGAGGCCCCTCGCAGGCGACGAAGAGGCCCCTCGCAGGCGACGAAGAGGCCCCTCGCAGGCGACGAAGAGGCCCCTCGCAGGCGACGAAGAGGCCCCTCGCAGGCGACGAAGAGGCCCCTCGCAGGCGACGAAGAGGCCCCTCGCAGGCGACGAAGAGGCCCCTCGCAGGCGACGAAGAGGCCCCTCGCAGGCGACGAAGAGGCCCCTCGCAGGCGACGAAGAGGCCCCTCGCAGGCGACGAAGAGGCCCCTCGCAGGCGACGAAGAGGCCCCTCGCAGGCGACGAAGAGGCCCCTCGCAGGCGACGAAGAGGCCCCTCGCAGGCGACGAAGAGGCCCCTCGCAGGCGACGAAGAGGCCCCTCGCAGGCGACGAAGAGGCCCCTCGCAGGCGACGAAGAGGCCCCTCGCAGGCGACGAAGAGGCCCCTCGCAGGCGACGAAGAGGCCCCTCGCAGGCGACGAAGAGGCCCCTCGCAGGCGACGAAGAGGCCCCTCGCAGGCGACGAAGAGGCCCCTCGCAGGCGACGAAGAGGCCCCTCGCAGGCGACGAAGAGGCCCCTCGCAGGCGACGAAGAGGCCCCTCGCAGGCGACGAAGAGGCCCCTCGCAGGCGACGAAGAGGCCCCTCGCAGGCGACGAAGAGGCCCCTCGCAGGCGACGAAGAGGCCCCTCGCAGGCGACGAAGAGGCCCCTCGCAGGCGACGAAGAGGCCCCTCGCAGGCGACGAAGAGGCCCCTCGCAGGCGACGAAGAGGCCCCTCGCAGGCGACGAAGAGGCCCCTCGCAGGCGACGAAGAGGCCCCTCGCAGGCGACGAAGAGGCCCCTCGCAGGCGACGAAGAGGCCCCTCGCAGGCGACGAAGAGGCCCCTCGCAGGCGACGAAGAGGCCCCTCGCAGGCGACGAAGAGGCCCCTCGCAGGCGACGAAGAGGCCCCTCGCAGGCGACGAAGAGGCCCCTCGCAGGCGACGAAGAGGCCCCTCGCAGGCGACGAAGAGGCCCCTCGCAGGCGACGAAGAGGCCCCTCGCAGGCGACGAAGAGGCCCCTCGCAGGCGACGAAGAGGCCCCTCGCAGGCGACGAAGAGGCCCCTCGCAGGCGACGAAGAGGCCCCTCGCAGGCGACGAAGAGGCCCCTCGCAGGCGACGAAGAGGCCCCTCGCAGGCGACGAAGAGGCCCCTCGCAGGCGACGAAGAGGCCCCTCGCAGGCGACGAAGAGGCCCCTCGCAGGCGACGAAGAGGCCCCTCGCAGGCGACGAAGAGGCCCCTCGCAGGCGACGAAGAGGCCCCTCGCAGGCGACGAAGAGGCCCCTCGCAGGCGACGAAGAGGCCCCTCGCAGGCGACGAAGAGGCCCCTCGCAGGCGACGAAGAGGCCCCTCGCAGGCGACGAAGAGGCCCCTCGCAGGCGACGAAGAGGCCCCTCGCAGGCGACGAAGAGGCCCCTCGCAGGCGACGAAGAGGCCCCTCGCAGGCGAGGCGACGAAGAGGCCCCTCGCAGGCGACGAAGAGGCCCCTCGCAGGCGACGAAGAGGCCCCTCGCAGGCGACGAAGAGGCCCCTCGCAGGCGACGAAGAGGCCCCTCGCAGGCGACGAAGAGGCCCCTCGCAGGCGACGAAGAGGCCCCTCGCAGGCGACGAAGAGGCCCCTCGCAGGCGACGAAGAGGCCCCTCGCAGGCGACGAAGAGGCCCCTCGCAGGCGACGAAGAGGCCCCTCGCAGGCGACGAAGAGGCCCCTCGCAGGCGACGAAGAGGCCCCTCGCAGGCGACGAAGAGGCCCCTCGCAGGCGACGAAGAGGCCCCTCGCAGGCGACGAAGAGGCCCCTCGCAGGCGACGAAGAGGCCCCTCGCAGGCGACGAAGAGGCCCCTCGCAGGCGACGAAGAGGCCCCTCGCAGGCGACGAAGAGGCCCCTCGCAGGCGACGAAGAGGCCCCTCGCAGGCGACGAAGAGGCCCCTCGCAGGCGACGAAGAGGCCCCTCGCAGGCGACGAAGAGGCCCCTCGCAGGCGACGAAGAGGCCCCTCGCAGGCGACGAAGAGGCCCCTCGCAGGCGACGAAGAGGCCCCTCGCAGGCGACGAAGAGGCCCCTCGCAGGCGACGAAGAGGCCCCTCGCAGGCGACGAAGAGGCCCCTCGCAGGCGACGAAGAGGCCCCTCGCAGGCGACGAAGAGGCCCCTCGCAGGCGACGAAGAGGCCCCTCGCAGGCGACGAAGAGGCCCCTCGCAGGCGACGAAGAGGCCCCTCGCAGGCGACGAAGAGGCCCCTCGCAGGCGACGAAGAGGCCCCTCGCAGGCGACGAAGAGGCCCCTCGCAGGCGACGAAGAGGCCCCTCGCAGGCGACGAAGAGGCCCCTCGCAGGCGACGAAGAGGCCCCTCGCAGGCGACGAAGAGGCCCCTCGCAGGCGACGAAGAGGCCCCTCGCAGGCGACGAAGAGGCCCCTCGCAGGCGACGAAGAGGCCCCTCGCAGGCGACGAAGAGGCCCCTCGCAGGCGACGAAGAGGCCCCTCGCAGGCGACGAAGAGGCCCCTCGCAGGCGACGAAGAGGCCCCTCGCAGGCGACGAAGAGGCCCCTCGCAGGCGACGAAGAGGCCCCTCGCAGGCGACGAAGAGGCCCCTCGCAGGCGACGAAGAGGCCCCTCGCAGGCGACGAAGAGGCCCCTCGCAGGCGACGAAGAGGCCCCTCGCAGGCGACGAAGAGGCCCCTCGCAGGCGACGAAGAGGCCCCTCGCAGGCGACGAAGAGGCCCCTCGCAGGCGACGAAGAGGCCCCTCGCAGGCGACGAAGAGGCCCCTCGCAGGCGACGAAGAGGCCCCTCGCAGGCGACGAAGAGGCCCCTCGCAGGCGACGAAGAGGCCCCTCGCAGGCGACGAAGAGGCCCCTCGCAGGCGACGAAGAGGCCCCTCGCAGGCGACGAAGAGGCCCCTCGCAGGCGACGAAGAGGCCCCTCGCAGGCGACGAAGAGGCCCCTCGCAGGCGACGAAGAGGCCCCTCGCAGGCGACGAAGAGGCCCCTCGCAGGCGACGAAGAGGCCCCTCGCAGGCGACGAAGAGGCCCCTCGCAGGCGACGAAGAGGCCCCTCGCAGGCGACGAAGAGGCCCCTCGCAGGCGACGAAGAGGCCCCTCGCAGGCGACGAAGAGGCCCCTCGCAGGCGACGAAGAGGCCCCTCGCAGGCGACGAAGAGGCCCCTCGCAGGCGACGAAGAGGCCCCTCGCAGGCGACGAAGAGGCCCCTCGCAGGCGACGAAGAGGCCCCTCGCAGGCGACGAAGAGGCCCCTCGCAGGCGACGAAGAGGCCCCTCGCAGGCGACGAAGAGGCCCCTCGCAGGCGACGAAGAGGCCCCTCGCAGGCGACGAAGAGGCCCCTCGCAGGCGACGAAGAGGCCCCTCGCAGGCGACGAAGAGGCCCCTCGCAGGCGACGAAGAGGCCCCTCGCAGGCGACGAAGAGGCCCCTCGCAGGCGACGAAGAGGCCCCTCGCAGGCGACGAAGAGGCCCCTCGCAGGCGACGAAGAGGCCCCTCGCAGGCGACGAAGAGGCCCCTCGCAGGCGACGAAGAGGCCCCTCGCAGGCGACGAAGAGGCCCCTCGCAGGCGACGAAGAGGCCCCTCGCAGGCGACGAAGAGGCCCCTCGCAGGCGACGAAGAGGCCCCTCGCAGGCGACGAAGAGGCCCCTCGCAGGCGACGAAGAGGCCCCTCGCAGGCGACGAAGAGGCCCCTCGCAGGCGACGAAGAGGCCCCTCGCAGGCGACGAAGAGGCCCCTCGCAGGCGACGAAGAGGCCCCTCGCAGGCGACGAAGAGGCCCCTCGCAGGCGACGAAGAGGCCCCTCGCAGGCGACGAAGAGGCCCCTCGCAGGCGACGAAGAGGCCCCTCGCAGGCGACGAAGAGGCCCCTCGCAGGCGACGAAGAGGCCCCTCGCAGGCGACGAAGAGGCCCCTCGCAGGCGACGAAGAGGCCCCTCGCAGGCGACGAAGAGGCCCCTCGCAGGCGACGAAGAGGCCCCTCGCAGGCGACGAAGAGGCCCCTCGCAGGCGACGAAGAGGCCCCTCGCAGGCGACGAAGAGGCCCCTCGCAGGCGACGAAGAGGCCCCTCGCAGGCGACGAAGAGGCCCCTCGCAGGCGACGAAGAGGCCCCTCGCAGGCGACGAAGAGGCCCCTCGCAGGCGACGAAGAGGCCCCTCGCAGGCGACGAAGAGGCCCCTCGCAGGCGACGAAGAGGCCCCTCGCAGGCGACGAAGAGGCCCCTCGCAGGCGACGAAGAGGCCCCTCGCAGGCGACGAAGAGGCCCCTCGCAGGCGACGAAGAGGCCCCTCGCAGGCGACGAAGAGGCCCCTCGCAGGCGACGAAGAGGCCCCTCGCAGGCGACGAAGAGGCCCCTCGCAGGCGACGAAGAGGCCCCTCGCAGGCGACGAAGAGGCCCCTCGCAGGCGACGAAGAGGCCCCTCGCAGGCGACGAAGAGGCCCCTCGCAGGCGACGAAGAGGCCCCTCGCAGGCGACGAAGAGGCCCCTCGCAGGCGACGAAGAGGCCCCTCGCAGGCGACGAAGAGGCCCCTCGCAGGCGACGAAGAGGCCCCTCGCAGGCGACGAAGAGGCCCCTCGCAGGCGACGAAGAGGCCCCTCGCAGGCGACGAAGAGGCCCCTCGCAGGCGACGAAGAGGCCCCTCGCAGGCGACGAAGAGGCCCCTCGCAGGCGACGAAGAGGCCCCTCGCAGGCGACGAAGAGGCCCCTCGCAGGCGACGAAGAGGCCCCTCGCAGGCGACGAAGAGGCCCCTCGCAGGCGACGAAGAGGCCCCTCGCAGGCGACGAAGAGGCCCCTCGCAGGCGACGAAGAGGCCCCTCGCAGGCGACGAAGAGGCCCCTCGCAGGCGACGAAGAGGCCCCTCGCAGGCGACGAAGAGGCCCCTCGCAGGCGACGAAGAGGCCCCTCGCAGGCGACGAAGAGGCCCCTCGCAGGCGACGAAGAGGCCCCTCGCAGGCGACGAAGAGGCCCCTCGCAGGCGACGAAGAGGCCCCTCGCAGGCGACGAAGAGGCCCCTCGCAGGCGACGAAGAGGCCCCTCGCAGGCGACGAAGAGGCCCCTCGCAGGCGACGAAGAGGCCCCTCGCAGGCGACGAAGAGGCCCCTCGCAGGCGACGAAGAGGCCCCTCGCAGGCGACGAAGAGGCCCCTCGCAGGCGACGAAGAGGCCCCTCGCAGGCGACGAAGAGGCCCCTCGCAGGCGACGAAGAGGCCCCTCGCAGGCGACGAAGAGGCCCCTCGCAGGCGACGAAGAGGCCCCTCGCAGGCGACGAAGAGGCCCCTCGCAGGCGACGAAGAGGCCCCTCGCAGGCGACGAAGAGGCCCCTCGCAGGCGACGAAGAGGCCCCTCGCAGGCGACGAAGAGGCCCCTCGCAGGCGACGAAGAGGCCCCTCGCAGGCGACGAAGAGGCCCCTCGCAGGCGACGAAGAGGCCCCTCGCAGGCGACGAAGAGGCCCCTCGCAGGCGACGAAGAGGCCCCTCGCAGGCGACGAAGAGGCCCCTCGCAGGCGACGAAGAGGCCCCTCGCAGGCGACGAAGAGGCCCCTCGCAGGCGACGAAGAGGCCCCTCGCAGGCGACGAAGAGGCCCCTCGCAGGCGACGAAGAGGCCCCTCGCAGGCGACGAAGAGGCCCCTCGCAGGCGACGAAGAGGCCCCTCGCAGGCGACGAAGAGGCCCCTCGCAGGCGACGAAGAGGCCCCTCGCAGGCGACGAAGAGGCCCCTCGCAGGCGACGAAGAGGCCCCTCG
The DNA here is from genome assembly GCF_059628265.1 of Tinamus guttatus. Lineage (NCBI taxonomy): Eukaryota > Metazoa > Chordata > Aves > Tinamiformes > Tinamidae > Tinamus > Tinamus guttatus. The sequence goes on along the minus strand of NW_028290156.1, from coordinate 4,098 downwards.
CAGGCGACGAAGAGGCCCCTCGCAGGCGACGAAGAGGCCCCTCGCAGGCGACGAAGAGGCCCCTCGCAGGCGACGAAGAGGCCCCTCGCAGGCGACGAAGAGGCCCCTCGCAGGCGACGAAGAGGCCCCTCGCAGGCGACGAAGAGGCCCCTCGCAGGCGACGAAGAGGCCCCTCGCAGGCGACGAAGAGGCCCCTCGCAGGCGACGAAGAGGCCCCTCGCAGGCGACGAAGAGGCCCCTCGCAGGCGACGAAGAGGCCCCTCGCAGGCGACGAAGAGGCGACGAAGAGGCCCCTCGCAGGCGACGAAGAGGCCCCTCGCAGGCGACGAAGAGGCCCCTCGCAGGCGACGAAGAGGCCCCTCGCAGGCGACGAAGAGGCCCCTCGCAGGCGACGAAGAGGCCCCTCGCAGGCGACGAAGAGGCCCCTCGCAGGCGACGAAGAGGCCCCTCGCAGGCGACGAAGAGGCCCCTCGCAGGCGACGAAGAGGCCCCTCGCAGGCGACGAAGAGGCCCCTCGCAGGCGACGAAGAGGCCCCTCGCAGGCGACGAAGAGGCCCCTCGCAGGCGACGAAGAGGCCCCTCGCAGGCGACGAAGAGGCCCCTCGCAGGCGACGAAGAGGCCCCTCGCAGGCGACGAAGAGGCCCCTCGCAGGCGACGAAGAGGCCCCTCGCAGGCGACGAAGAGGCCCCTCGCAGGCGACGAAGAGGCCCCTCGCAGGCGACGAAGAGGCCCCTCGCAGGCGACGAAGAGGCCCCTCGCAGGCGACGAAGAGGCCCCTCGCAGGCGACGAAGAGGCCCCTCGCAGGCGACGAAGAGGCCCCTCGCAGGCGACGAAGAGGCCCCTCGCAGGCGACGAAGAGGCCCCTCGCAGGCGACGAAGAGGCCCCTCGCAGGCGACGAAGAGGCCCCTCGCAGGCGACGAAGAGGCCCCTCGCAGGCGACGAAGAGGCCCCTCGCAGGCGACGAAGAGGCCCCTCGCAGGCGACGAAGAGGCCCCTCGCAGGCGACGAAGAGGCCCCTCGCAGGCGACGAAGAGGCCCCTCGCAGGCGACGAAGAGGCCCCTCGCAGGCGACGAAGAGGCCCCTCGCAGGCGACGAAGAGGCCCCTCGCAGGCGACGAAGAGGCCCCTCGCAGGCGACGAAGAGGCCCCTCGCAGGCGACGAAGAGGCCCCTCGCAGGCGACGAAGAGGCCCCTCGCAGGCGACGAAGAGGCCCCTCGCAGGCGACGAAGAGGCCCCTCGCAGGCGACGAAGAGGCCCCTCGCAGGCGACGAAGAGGCCCCTCGCAGGCGACGAAGAGGCCCCTCGCAGGCGACGAAGAGGCCCCTCGCAGGCGACGAAGAGGCCCCTCGCAGGCGACGAAGAGGCCCCTCGCAGGCGACGAAGAGGCCCCTCGCAGGCGACGAAGAGGCCCCTCGCAGGCGACGAAGAGGCCCCTCGCAGGCGACGAAGAGGCCCCTCGCAGGCGACGAAGAGGCCCCTCGCAGGCGACGAAGAGGCCCCTCGCAGGCGACGAAGAGGCCCCTCGCAGGCGACGAAGAGGCCCCTCGCAGGCGACGAAGAGGCCCCTCGCAGGCGACGAAGAGGCCCCTCGCAGGCGACGAAGAGGCCCCTCGCAGGCGACGAAGAGGCCCCTCGCAGGCGACGAAGAGGCCCCTCGCAGGCGACGAAGAGGCCCCTCGCAGGCGACGAAGAGGCCCCTCGCAGGCGACGAAGAGGCCCCTCGCAGGCGACGAAGAGGCCCCTCGCAGGCGACGAAGAGGCCCCTCGCAGGCGACGAAGAGGCCCCTCGCAGGCGACGAAGAGGCCCCTCGCAGGCGACGAAGAGGCCCCTCGCAGGCGACGAAGAGGCCCCTCGCAGGCGACGAAGAGGCCCCTCGCAGGCGACGAAGAGGCCCCTCGCAGGCGACGAAGAGGCCCCTCGCAGGCGACGAAGAGGCCCCTCGCAGGCGACGAAGAGGCCCCTCGCAGGCGACGAAGAGGCCCCTCGCAGGCGACGAAGAGGCCCCTCGCAGGCGACGAAGAGGCCCCTCGCAGGCGACGAAGAGGCCCCTCGCAGGCGACGAAGAGGCCCCTCGCAGGCGACGAAGAGGCCCCTCGCAGGCGACGAAGAGGCCCCTCGCAGGCGACGAAGAGGCCCCTCGCAGGCGACGAAGAGGCCCCTCGCAGGCGACGAAGAGGCCCCTCGCAGGCGACGAAGAGGCCCCTCGCAGGCGACGAAGAGGCCCCTCGCAGGCGACGAAGAGGCCCCTCGCAGGCGACGAAGAGGCCCCTCGCAGGCGACGAAGAGGCCCCTCGCAGGCGACGAAGAGGCCCCTCGCAGGCGACGAAGAGGCCCCTCGCAGGCGACGAAGAGGCCCCTCGCAGGCGACGAAGAGGCCCCTCGCAGGCGACGAAGAGGCCCCTCGCAGGCGACGAAGAGGCCCCTCGCAGGCGACGAAGAGGCCCCTCGCAGGCGACGAAGAGGCCCCTCGCAGGCGACGAAGAGGCCCCTCGCAGGCGACGAAGAGGCCCCTCGCAGGCGACGAAGAGGCCCCTCGCAGGCGACGAAGAGGCCCCTCGCAGGCGACGAAGAGGCCCCTCGCAGGCGACGAAGAGGCCCCTCGCAGGCGACGAAGAGGCCCCTCGCAGGCGACGAAGAGGCCCCTCGCAGGCGACGAAGAGGCCCCTCGCAGGCGACGAAGAGGCCCCTCGCAGGCGACGAAGAGGCCCCTCGCAGGCGACGAAGAGGCCCCTCGCAGGCGACGAAGAGGCCCCTCGCAGGCGACGAAGAGGCCCCTCGCAGGCGACGAAGAGGCCCCTCGCAGGCGACGAAGAGGCCCCTCGCAGGCGACGAAGAGGCCCCTCGCAGGCGACGAAGAGGCCCCTCGCAGGCGACGAAGAGGCCCCTCGCAGGCGACGAAGAGGCCCCTCGCAGGCGACGAAGAGGCCCCTCGCAGGCGACGAAGAGGCCCCTCGCAGGCGACGAAGAGGCCCCTCGCAGGCGACGAAGAGGCCCCTCGCAGGCGACGAAGAGGCCCCTCGCAGGCGACGAAGAGGCCCCTCGCAGGCGACGAAGAGGCCCCTCGCAGGCGACGAAGAGGCCCCTCGCAGGCGACGAAGAGGCCCCTCGCAGGCGACGAAGAGGCCCCTCGCAGGCGACGAAGAGGCCCCTCGCAGGCGACGAAGAGGCCCCTCGCAGGCGACGAAGAGGCCCCTCGCAGGCGACGAAGAGGCCCCTCGCAGGCGACGAAGAGGCCCCTCGCAGGCGACGAAGAGGCCCCTCGCAGGCGACGAAGAGGCCCCTCGCAGGCGACGAAGAGGCCCCTCGCAGGCGACGAAGAGGCCCCTCGCAGGCGACGAAGAGGCCCGAAAGCAAATTTCTCCCTATTCTTCTCTGGTAAGGGAACTGTGAAAAACATGTGCTTTGCATCTAGTGCTGCCATCTACGGGTGTGCAGCTGCTTGTAAGGAAGCCGTTAAGTTTGCAATATTTGGTACACAGCTGTTAATGGGGCAGTATCGCACTGAGGCACCCATAACCAATTGTCAGTCGCCACCTCCCATCTGGTTTCCAAACTGACCAGACAGGTGAGTTATATGGGGAGCAGCTTCTGGAGATCATCTGTCCCTTCTCCAAGATGAGATTTTGTTACTTCAGCTTGCCACGGAAAATGCAAAAAAAAAACCACACTGAATTCCGGCGCAAAAACCGTTCAGCGCCTCCGACACAGCACAGCCCGCAGCGCCGGGCTGGATCTGGCCACAGCGACAACGGCTACAATATCAGATGGATCAGTAAACCTTAAACCTGCCTCGGTACATGGCCCCTACCTCGCAATGGATGCGGTCTGTTAATTGGACATTCTTCAGCCACCAAGTCAGGACTTTTCTTATTGCCTGGAATTAGCGATCCCATTTTCTTGGGCAGATTAAAATAACGGTCTGGGCTGCAAATCCTCCCTGTACTATCCCGAAAGGGGAGTGCATTGCACACTTGATTTTATTACCGTATCATGCTGATGTAGCAGACAACGAGCAAAGGCAAGAAGGAGTATTGGGTAGTGCAGGGGCACCGAGTATTTTTTGGACGCAGAAGGTATTACCAGGGCAACCCAT
>NW_028290155.1:0-19315 GCF_059628265.1 Tinamus guttatus | reverse complement strand
TCTCACTCCAAGCACAAAGCGTGCGCAGCACGAGTCTTGGCACAGCAGAACACTTCCTTTGGCATGCCCTTTGCAGCCTCACTCCAAACGGGGCTCTCCGCTTCATCCATCCCCTGACTCCATACTAGCACCAACGGGCTGCTAAAGCGTTTCGCAGAAAACACCAAGGAACCTGTTTCTCACTCCAAGCACAAAGCGTGCGCAGCACGAGTCTTGGCACAGCAAGAACACTTCCTTTGGCATGCCCTTTGCAGCCTCACTCCAAACGGGGCTCTCCGCTTCATCCATCCCTGACTCCATACTAGCACCAACGGGCTGCTAAAGCGTTTCGCAGAAAACACCAAGGAACCTGTTTCTCACTCCAAGCACAAAGCGTGCGCAGCACGAGTCTTGGCACAGCAGAACACTTCCTTTGGCATGCCCTTTGCAGCCTCACTCCAAACGGGGCTCTCCGCTTCATCCATCCCCTGACTCCATACTAGCACCAACGGGCTGCTAAAGCGTTTCGCAGAAAACACCAAGGAACCTGTTTCTCACTCCAAGCACAAAGCGTGCGCAGCACGAGTCTTGGCACAGCAAAACACTTCCTTTGGCATGCCCTTTGCAGCCTCACTCCAAACGGGGCTCTCCGCTTCATCCATCCCTGACTCCATACTAGCACCAACGGGCTGCTAAAGCGTTTCGCAGAAAACACCAAGGAACCTGTTTCTCACTCCAAGCACAAAGCGTGCGCAGCACGAGTCTTGGCACAGCAAAACACTTCCTTTGGCATGCCCTTTGCAGCCTCACTCCAAACGGGGCTCTCCGCTTCATCCATCCCCTGACTCCATACTAGCACCAACGGGCTGCTAAAGCGTTTCGCAGAAAACACCAAGGAACCTGTTTCTCACTCCAAGCACAAAGCGTGCGCAGCACGAGTCTTGGCACAGCAAAACACTTCCTTTGGCATGCCCTTTGCAGCCTCACTCCAAACGGGGCTCTCCGCTTCATCCATCCCCTGACTCCATACTAGCACCAACGGGCTGCTAAAGCGTTTCGCAGAAAACACCAAGGAACCTGTTTCTCACTCCAAGCACAAAGCGTGCGCAGCACGAGTCTTGGCACAGCAAAACACTTCCTTTGGCATGCCCTTTGCAGCCTCACTCCAAACGGGGCTCTCCGCTTCATCCATCCCCTGACTCCATACTAGCACCAACGGGCTGCTAAAGCGTTTCGCAGAAAACACCAAGGAACCTGTTTCTCACTCCAAGCACAAAGCGTGCGCAGCACGAGTCTTGGCACAGCAAAACACTTCCTTTGGCATGCCCTTTGCAGCCTCACTCCAAACGGGCTCTCCGCTTCATCCATCCCCTGACTCCATACTAGCACCAACGGGCTGCTAAAGCGTTTCGCAGAAAACACCAAGGAACCTGTTTCTCACTCCAAGCACAAAGCGTGCGCAGCACGAGTCTTGGCACAGCAAAACACTTCCTTTGGCATGCCCTTTGCAGCCTCACTCCAAACGGGGCTCTCCGCTTCATCCATCCCCTGACTCCATACTAGCACCAACGGGCTGCTAAAGCGTTTCGCAGAAAACACCAAGGAACCTGTTTCTCACTCCAAGCACAAAGCGTGCGCAGCACGAGTCTTGGCACAGCAAAACACTTCCTTTGGCATGCCCTTTGCAGCCTCACTCCAAACGGGGCTCTCCGCTTCATCCATCCCCTGACTCCATACTAGCACCAACGGGCTGCTAAAGCGTTTCGCAGAAAACACCAAGGAACCTGTTTCTCACTCCAAGCACAAAGCGTGCGCAGCACGAGTCTTGGCACAGCAAAACACTTCCTTTGGCATGCCCTTTGCAGCCTCACTCCAAACGGGGCTCTCCGCTTCATCCATCCCCTGACTCCATACTAGCACCAACGGGCTGCTAAAGCGTTTCGCAGAAAACACCAAGGAACCTGTTTCTCACTCCAAGCACAAAGCGTGCGCAGCACGAGTCTTGGCACAGCAAAACACTTCCTTTGGCATGCCCTTTGCAGCCTCACTCCAAACGGGGCTCTCCGCTTCATCCATCCCCTGACTCCATACTAGCACCAACGGGCTGCTAAAGCGTTTCGCAGAAAACACCAAGGAACCTGTTTCTCACTCCAAGCACAAAGCGTGCGCAGCACGAGTCTTGGCACAGCAGAACACTTCCTTTGGCATGCCCTTTGCAGCCTCACTCCAAACGGGGCTCTCCGCTTCATCCATCCCCTGACTCCATACTAGCACCAACGGGCTGCTAAAGCGTTTCGCAGAAAACACCAAGGAACCTGTTTCTCACTCCAAGCACAAAGCGTGCGCAGCACGAGTCTTGGCACAGCAAAACACTTCCTTTGGCATGCCCTTTGCAGCCTCACTCCAAACGGGGCTCTCCGCTTCATCCATCCCCTGACTCCATACTAGCACCAACGGGCTGCTAAAGCGTTTCGCAGAAAACACCAAGGAACCTGTTTCTCACTCCAAGCACAAAGCGTGCGCAGCACGAGTCTTGGCACAGCAGAACACTTCCTTTGGCATGCCCTTTGCAGCCTCACTCCAAACGGGGCTCTCCGCTTCATCCATCCCCTGACTCCATACTAGCACCAACGGGCTGCTAAAGCGTTTCGCAGAAAACACCAAGGAACCTGTTTCTCACTCCAACCACAAAGCGTGCGCAGCACGAGTCTTGGCACAGCAAAACACTTCCTTTGGCATGCCCTTTGCAGCCTCACTCCAAACGGGGCTCTCCGCTTCATCCATCCCCTGACTCCATACTAGCACCAACGGGCTGCTAGAGCGTTTCGCAGAAAACACCAAGGAACCTGTTTCTCACTCCAAGCACAAAGCGTGCGCAGCACGAGTCTTGGCACAGCAAAACACTTCCTTTGGCATGCCCTTTGCAGCCTCACTCCAAACGGGGCTCTCCGCTTCATCCATCCCCTGACTCCATACTAGCACCAACGGGCTGCTAAAGCGTTTCGCAGAAAACACCAAGGAACCTGTTTCTCACTCCAAGCACAAAGCGTGCGCAGCACGAGTCTTGGCACAGCAGAACACTTCCTTTGGCATGCCCTTTGCAGCCTCACTCCAAACGGGGCTCTCCGCTTCATCCATCCCCTGACTCCATACTAGCACCAACGGGCTGCTAAAGCGTTTCGCAGAAAACACCAAGGAACCTGTTTCTCACTCCAAGCACAAAGCGTGCGCAGCACGAGTCTTGGCACAGCAAAACACTTCTCTTGGCATGCCCTTTGCAGCCTCACTCCAAACGGGGCTCTCCGCTTCATCCATCCCCTGACTCCATACTAGCACCAACGGGCTGCTAAAGCGTTTCGCAGAAAACACCAAGGAACCTGTTTCTCACTCCAAGCACAAAGCGTGCGCAGCACGAGTCTTGGCACAGCAAAACACTTCCTTTGGCATGCCCTTTGCAGCCTCACTCCAAACGGGGCTCTCCGCTTCATCCATCCCCTGACTCCATACTAGCACCAATGGGCTGCTAAAGCGTTTCGCAGAAAACACCAAGGAACCTGTTTCTCACTCCAAGCACAAAGCGTGCGCAGCACGAGTCTTGGCACAGCAAAACACTTCCTTTGGCATGCCCTTTGCAGCCTCACTCCAAACGGGGCTCTCCGCTTCATCCATCCCCTGACTCCATACTAGCACCAACGGGCTGCTAAAGCGTTTCGCAGAAAACACCAAGGAACCTGTTTCTCACTCCAAGCACAAAGCGTGCGCAGCACGAGTCTTGGCACAGCAGAACACTTCCTTTGGCATGCCCTTTGCAGCCTCACTCCAAACGGGGCTCTCCGCTTCATCCATCCCTGACTCCATACTAGCACCAACGGGCTGCTAAAGCGTTTCGCAGAAAACACCAAGGAACCTGTTTCTCACTCCAAGCACAAAGCGTGCGCAGCACGAGTCTTGGCACAGCAAAACACTTCCTTTGGCATGCCCTTTGCAGCCTCACTCCAAACGGGGCTCTCCGCTTCATCCATCCCCTGACTCCATACTAGCACCAACGGGCTGCTAAAGCGTTTCGCAGAAAACACCAAGGAACCTGTTTCTCACTCCAAGCACAAAGCGTGCGCAGCACGAGTCTTGGCACAGCAAAACACTTCCTTTGGCATGCCCTTTGCAGCCTCACTCCAAACGGGGCTCTCCGCTTCATCCATCCCCTGACTCCATACTAGCACCAACGGGCTGCTAAAGCGTTTCGCAGAAAACACCAAGGAACCTGTTTCTCACTCCAAGCACAAAGCGTGCGCAGCACGAGTCTTGGCACAGCAGAACACTTCCTTTGGCATGCCCTTTGCAGCCTCACTCCAAACGGGGCTCTCCGCTTCATCCAGCCCCTGACTCCATACTAGCACCAACGGGCTGCTAAAGCGTTTCGCAGAAAACACCAAGGAACCTGTTTCTCACTCCAAGCACAAAGCGTGCGCAGCACGAGTCTTGGCACAGCAGAACACTTCCTTTGGCATGCCCTTTGCAGCCTCACTCCAAACGGGGCTCTCCGCTTCATCCATCCCCTGACTCCATACTAGCACCAACGGGCTGCTAAAGCGTTTCGCAGAAAACACCAAGGAACCTGTTTCTCACTCCAAGCACAAAGCGTGCGCAGCACGAGTCTTGGCACAGCAAAACACTTCCTTTGGCATGCCCTTTGCAGCCTCACTCCAAACGGGGCTCTCCGCTTCATCCATCCCCTGACTCCATACTAGCACCAACGGGCTGCTAAAGCGTTTCGCAGAAAACACCAAGGAACCTGTTTCTCACTCCAAGCACAAAGCGTGCGCAGCACGAGTCTTGGCACAGCAAAACACTTCCTTTGGCATGCCCTTTGCAGCCTCACTCCAAACGGGGCTCTCCGCTTCATCCATCCCCTGACTCCATACTAGCACCAACGGGCTGCTAAAGCGTTTCGCAGAAAACACCAAGGAACCTGTTTCTCACTCCAAGCACAAAGCGTGCGCAGCACGAGTCTTGGCACAGCAGAACACTTCCTTTGGCATGCCCTTTGCAGCCTCACTCCAAACGGGGCTCTCCGCTTCATCCATCCCTGACTCCATACTAGCACCAACGGGCTGCTAAAGCGTTTCGCAGAAAACACCAAGGAACCTGTTTCTCACTCCAAGCACAAAGCGTGCGCAGCACGAGTCTTGGCACAGCAAAACACTTCCTTTGGCATGCCCTTTGCAGCCTCACTCCAAACGGGGCTCTCCGCTTCATCCATCCCCTGACTCCATACTAGCACCAACGGGCTGCTAAAGCGTTTCGCAGAAAACACCAAGGAACCTGTTTCTCACTCCAAGCACAAAGCGTGCGCAGCACGAGTCTTGGCACAGCAAAACACTTCCTTTGGCATGCCCTTTGCAGCCTCACTCCAAACGGGGCTCTCCGCTTCATCCATCCCCTGACTCCATACTAGCACCAACGGGCTGCTAAAGCGTTTCGCAGAAAACACCAAGGAACCTGTTTCTCACTCCAAGCACAAAGCGTGCGCAGCACGAGTCTTGGCACAGCAGAACACTTCCTTTGGCATGCCCTTTGCAGCCTCACTCCAAACGGGGCTCTCCGCTTCATCCAGCCCCTGACTCCATACTAGCACCAACGGGCTGCTAAAGCGTTTCGCAGAAAACACCAAGGAACCTGTTTCTCACTCCAAGCACAAAGCGTGCGCAGCACGAGTCTTGGCACAGCAGAACACTTCCTTTGGCATGCCCTTTGCAGCCTCACTCCAAACGGGGCTCTCCGCTTCATCCATCCCCTGACTCCATACTAGCACCAACGGGCTGCTAAAGCGTTTCGCAGAAAACACCAAGGAACCTGTTTCTCACTCCAAGCACAAAGCGTGCGCAGCACGAGTCTTGGCACAGCAAAACACTTCCTTTGGCATGCCCTTTGCAGCCTCACTCCAAACGGGGCTCTCCGCTTCATCCATCCCCTGACTCCATACTAGCACCAACGGGCTGCTAAAGCGTTTCGCAGAAAACACCAAGGAACCTGTTTCTCACTCCAAGCACAAAGCGTGCGCAGCACGAGTCTTGGCACAGCAGAACACTTCCTTTGGCATGCCCTTTGCAGCCTCACTCCAAACGGGGCTCTCCGCTTCATCCATCCCCTGACTCCATACTAGCACCAACGGGCTGCTAAAGCGTTTCGCAGAAAACACCAAGGAACCTGTTTCTCACTCCAAGCACAAAGCGTGCGCAGCACGAGTCTTGGCACAGCAAAACACTTCCTTTGGCATGCCCTTTGCAGCCTCACTCCAAACGGGGCTCTCCGCTTCATCCATCCCCTGACTCCATACTAGCACCAACGGGCTGCTAAAGCGTTTCGCAGAAAACACCAAGGAACCTGTTTCTCACTCCAAGCACAAAGCGTGCGCAGCACGAGTCTTGGCACAGCAAAACACTTCCTTTGGCATGCCCTTTGCAGCCTCACTCCAAACGGGGCTCTCCGCTTCATCCATCCCCTGACTCCATACTAGCACCAACGGGCTGCTAAAGCGTTTCGCAGAAAACACCAAGGAACCTGTTTCTCACTCCAAGCACAAAGCGTGCGCAGCACGAGTCTTGGCACAGCAGAACACTTCCTTTGGCATGCCCTTTGCAGCCTCACTCCAAACGGGGCTCTCCGCTTCATCCATCCCCTGACTCCATACTAGCACCAACGGGCTGCTAAAGCGTTTCGCAGAAAACACCAAGGAACCTGTTTCTCACTCCAACCACAAAGCGTGCGCAGCACGAGTCTTGGCACAGCAAAACACTTCCTTTGGCATGCCCTTTGCAGCCTCACTCCAAACGGGGCTCTCCGCTTCATCCATCCCCTGACTCCATACTAGCACCAACGGGCTGCTAGAGCATTTCGCAGAAAACACCAAGGAACCTGTTTCTCACTCCAAGCACAAAGCGTGCGCAGCACGAGTCTTGGCACAGCAAAACACTTCCTTTGGCATGCCCTTTGCAGCCTCACTCCAAACGGGGCTCTCCGCTTCATCCATCCCCTGACTCCATACTAGCACCAACGGGCTGCTAAAGCGTTTCGCAGAAAACACCAAGGAACCTGTTTCTCACTCCAAGCACAAAGCGTGCGCAGCACGAGTCTTGGCACAGCAGAACACTTCCTTTGGCATGCCCTTTGCAGCCTCACTCCAAACGGGGCTCTCCGCTTCATCCATCCCCTGACTCCATACTAGCACCAACGGGCTGCTAAAGCGTTTCGCAGAAAACACCAAGGAACCTGTTTCTCACTCCAAGCACAAAGCGTGCGCAGCACGAGTCTTGGCACAGCAAAACACTTCTCTTGGCATGCCCTTTGCAGCCTCACTCCAAACGGGGCTCTCCGCTTCATCCATCCCCTGACTCCATACTAGCACCAACGGGCTGCTAAAGCGTTTCGCAGAAAACACCAAGGAACCTGTTTCTCACTCCAAGCACAAAGTGTGCGCAGCACGAGTCTTGGCACAGCAAAACACTTCCTTTGGCATGCCCTTTGCAGCCTCACTCCAAACGGGGCTCTCCGCTCCATCCATCCCCTGACTCCATACTAGCACCAACGGGCTGCTAAAGCGTTTCGCAGAAAACACCAAGGAACCTGTTTCTCACTCCAAGCACAAAGCGTGCGCAGCACGAGTCTTGGCACAGCAAAACACTTCCTTTGGCATGCCCTTTGCAGCCTCACTCCAAACGGGGCTCTCCGCTTCATCCATCCCCTGACTCCATACTAGCACCAACGGGCTGCTAAAGCGTTTCGCAGAAAACACCAAGGAACCTGTTTCTCACTCCAAGCACAAAGCGTGCGCAGCACGAGTCTTGGCACAGCAAAACACTTCCTTTGGCATGCCCTTTGCAGCCTCACTCCAAATGGGGCTCTCCGCTTCATCCATCCCCTGACTCCATACTAGCACCAACGGGCTGCTAAAGCGTTTCGCAGAAAACACCAAGGAACCTGTTTCTCACTCCAAGCACAAAGCGTGCGCAGCACGAGTCTTGGCACAGCAGAACACTTCCTTTGGCATGCCCTTTGCAGCCTCACTCCAAACGGGGCTCTCCGCTTCATCCATCCCTGACTCCATACTAGCACCAACGGGCTGCTAAAGCGTTTCGCAGAAAACACCAAGGAACCTGTTTCTCACTCCAAGCACAAAGCGTGCGCAGCACGAGTCTTGGCACAGCAGAACACTTCCTTTGGCATGCCCTTTGCAGCCTCACTCCAAACGGGGCTCTCCGCTTCATCCATCCCCTGACTCCATACTAGCACCAACGGGCTGCTAAAGCGTTTCGCAGAAAACACCAAGGAACCTGTTTCTCACTCCAAGCACAAAGCGTGCGCAGCACGAGTCTTGGCACAGCAGAACACTTCCTTTGGCATGCCCTTTGCAGCCTCACTCCAAACGGGGCTCTCCGCTTCATCCATCCCTGACTCCATACTAGCACCAACGGGCTGCTAAAGCGTTTCGCAGAAAACACCAAGGAACCTGTTTCTCACTCCAAGCACAAAGCGTGCGCAGCACGAGTCTTGGCACAGCAAAACACTTCCTTTGGCATGCCCTTTGCAGCCTCACTCCAAACGGGGCTCTCCGCTTCATCCATCCCCTGACTCCATACTAGCACCAACGGGCTGCTAAAGCGTTTCGCAGAAAACACCAAGGAACCTGTTTCTCACTCCAAGCACAAAGCGTGCGCAGCACGAGTCTTGGCACAGCAGAACACTTCCTTTGGCATGCCCTTTGCAGCCTCACTCCAAACGGGGCTCTCCGCTTCATCCATCCCTGACTCCATACTAGCACCAACGGGCTGCTAAAGCGTTTCGCAGAAAACACCAAGGAACCTGTTTCTCACTCCAAGCACAAAGCGTGCGCAGCACGAGTCTTGGCACAGCAAAACACTTCCTTTGGCATGCCCTTTGCAGCCTCACTCCAAACGGGGCTCTCCGCTTCATCCATCCCCTGACTCCATACTAGCACCAACGGGCTGCTAAAGCGTTTCGCAGAAAACACCAAGGAACCTGTTTCTCACTCCAAGCACAAAGCGTGCGCAGCACGAGTCTTGGCACAGCAAAACACTTCCTTTGGCATGCCCTTTGCAGCCTCACTCCAAACGGGGCTCTCCGCTTCATCCATCCCCTGACTCCATACTAGCACCAACGGGCTGCTAAAGCGTTTCGCAGAAAACACCAAGGAACCTGTTTCTCACTCCAAGCACAAAGCGTGCGCAGCACGAGTCTTGGCACAGCAGAACACTTCCTTTGGCATGCCCTTTGCAGCCTCACTCCAAACGGGGCTCTCCGCTTCATCCATCCCCTGACTCCATACTAGCACCAACGGGCTGCTAAAGCGTTTCGCAGAAAACACCAAGGAACCTGTTTCTCACTCCAACAAAGCGTGCGCAGCACGAGTCTTGGCACAGCAAAACACTTCCTTTGGCATGCCCTTTGCAGCCTCACTCCAAACGGGGCTCTCCGCTTCATCCATCCCCTGACTCCATACTAGCACCAACGGGCTGCTAAAGCGTTTCGCAGAAAACACCAAGGAACCTGTTTCTCACTCCAAGCACAAAGCGTGCGCAGCACGAGTCTTGGCACAGCAAAACACTTCCTTTGGCATGCCCTTTGCAGCCTCACTCCAAACGGGGCTCTCCGCTTCATCCATCCCCTGACTCCATACTAGCACCAACGGGCTGCTAAAGCGTTTCGCAGAAAACACCAAGGAACCTGTTTCTCACTCCAAGCACAAAGCGTGCGCAGCACGAGTCTTGGCACAGCAAAACACTTCTCTTGGCATGCCCTTTGCAGCCTCACTCCAAATGGGGCTCTCCGCTTCATCCATCCCCTGACTCCATACTAGCACCAACGGGCTGCTAAAGCGTTTCGCAGAAAACACCAAGGAACCTGTTTCTCACTCCAAGCACAAAGCGTGCGCAGCACGAGTCTTGGCACAGCAGAACACTTCCTTTGGCATGCCCTTTGCAGCCTCACTCCAAACGGGGCTCTCCGCTTCATCCATCCCTGACTCCATACTAGCACCAACGGGCTGCTAAAGCGTTTCGCAGAAAACACCAAGGAACCTGTTTCTCACTCCAAGCACAAAGCGTGCGCAGCACGAGTCTTGGCACAGCAGAACACTTCCTTTGGCATGCCCTTTGCAGCCTCACTCCAAACGGGGCTCTCCGCTTCATCCATCCCCTGACTCCATACTAGCACCAACGGGCTGCTAAAGCGTTTCGCAGAAAACACCAAGGAACCTGTTTCTCACTCCAAGCACAAAGCGTGCGCAGCACGAGTCTTGGCACAGCAGAACACTTCCTTTGGCATGCCCTTTGCAGCCTCACTCCAAACGGGGCTCTCCGCTTCATCCATCCCTGACTCCATACTAGCACCAACGGGCTGCTAAAGCGTTTCGCAGAAAACACCAAGGAACCTGTTTCTCACTCCAACCACAAAGCGTGCGCAGCACGAGTCTTGGCACAGCAAAACACTTCCTTTGGCATGCCCTTTGCAGCCTCACTCCAAACGGGGCTCTCCGCTTCATCCATCCCCTGACTCCATACTAGCACCAACGGCCTGCTAAAGCGTTTCGCAGAAAACACCAAGGAACCTGTTTCTCACTCCAAGCACAAAGCGTGCGCAGCACGAGTCTTGGCACAGCAGAACACTTCCTTTGGCATGCCCTTTGCAGCCTCACTCCAAACGGGGCTCTCCGCTTCATCCATCCCTGACTCCATACTAGCACCAACGGGCTGCTAAAGCGTTTCGCAGAAAACACCAAGGAACCTGTTTCTCACTCCAAGCACAAAGCGTGCGCAGCACGAGTCTTGGCACAGCAAAACACTTCCTTTGGCATGCCCTTTGCAGCCTCACTCCAAACGGGGCTCTCCGCTTCATCCATCCCCTGACTCCATACAAGCACCAACGGGCTGCTAAAGCGTTTCGCAGAAAACACCAAGGAACCTGTTTCTCACTCCAAGCACAAAGCGTGCGCAGCACGAGTCTTGGCACAGCAGAACACTTCCTTTGGCATGCCCTTTGCAGCCTCACTCCAAACGGGGCTCTCCGCTTCATCCAGCCCCTGACTCCATACTAGCACCAACGGGCTGCTAAAGCGTTTCGCAGAAAACACCAAGGAACCTGTTTCTCACTCCAAGCACAAAGCGTGCGCAGCACGAGTCTTGGCACAGCAAAACACTTCCTTTGGCATGCCCTTTGCAGCCTCACTCCAAACGGGGCTCTCCGCTTCATCCATCCCCTGACTCCATACTAGCACCAACGGGCTGCTAAAGCGTTTCGCAGAAAACACCAAGGAACCTGTTTCTCACTCCAAGCACAAAGCGTGCGCAGCACGAGTCTTGGCACAGCAAAACACTTCCTTTGGCATGCCCTTTGCAGCCTCACTCCAAACGGGGCTCTCCGCTTCATCCATCCCCTGACTCCATACTAGCACCAACGGGCTGCTAAAGCGTTTCGCAGAAAACACCAAGGAACCTGTTTCTCACTCCAAGCACAAAGCGTGCGCAGCACGAGTCTTGGCACAGCAAAACACTTCCTTTGGCATGCCCTTTGCAGCCTCACTCCAAACGGGGCTCTCCGCTTCATCCATCCCCTGACTCCATACTAGCACCAACGGGCTGCTAAAGCGTTTCGCAGAAAACACCAAGGAACCTGTTTCTCACTCCAAGCACAAAGCGTGCGCAGCACGAGTCTTGGCACAGCAAAACACTTCTCTTGGCATGCCCTTTGCAGCCTCACTCCAAACGGGGCTCTCCGCTTCATCCATCCCCTGACTCCATACTAGCACCAACGGGCTGCTAAAGCGTTTCGCAGAAAACACCAAGGAACCTGTTTCTCACTCCAAGCACAAAGCGTGCGCAGCACGAGTCTTGGCACAGCAGAACACTTCCTTTGGCATGCCCTTTGCAGCCTCACTCCAAACGGGGCTCTCCGCTTCATCCATCCCTGACTCCATACTAGCACCAACGGGCTGCTAAAGCGTTTCGCAGAAAACACCAAGGAACCTGTTTCTCACTCCAAGCACAAAGCGTGCGCAGCACGAGTCTTGGCACAGCAAAACACTTCCTTTGGCATGCCCTTTGCAGCCTCACTCCAAACGGGGCTCTCCGCTTCATCCATCCCCTGACTCCATACTAGCACCAACGGGCTGCTAAAGCGTTTCGCAGAAAACACCAAGGAACCTGTTTCTCACTCCAAGCACAAAGCGTGCGCAGCACGAGTCTTGGCACAGCAAAACACTTCCTTTGGCATGCCCTTTGCAGCCTCACTCCAAACGGGGCTCTCCGCTTCATCCATCCCCTGACTCCATACTAGCACCAACGGGCTGCTAAAGCGTTTCGCAGAAAACACCAAGGAACCTGTTTCTCACTCCAAGCACAAAGCGTGCGCAGCACGAGTCTTGGCACAGCAGAACACTTCCTTTGGCATGCCCTTTGCAGCCTCACTCCAAACGGGGCTCTCCGCTTCATCCATCCCCTGACTCCATACTAGCACCAACGGGCTGCTAAAGCGTTTCGCAGAAAACACCAAGGAACCTGTTTCTCACTCCAAGCACAAAGCGTGCGCAGCACGAGTCTTGGCACAGCAAAACACTTCCTTTGGCATGCCCTTTGCAGCCTCACTCCAAACGGGGCTCTCCGCTTCATCCATCCCCTGACTCCATACAAGCACCAACGGGCTGCTAAAGCGTTTCGCAGAAAACACCAAGGAACCTGTTTCTCACTCCAAGCACAAAGCGTGCGCAGCACGAGTCTTGGCACAGCAGAACACTTCCTTTGGCATGCCCTTTGCAGCCTCACTCCAAACGGGGCTCTCCGCTTCATCCAGCCCCTGACTCCATACTAGCACCAACGGGCTGCTAAAGCGTTTCGCAGAAAACACCAAGGAACCTGTTTCTCACTCCAAGCACAAAGCGTGCGCAGCACGAGTCTTGGCACAGCAAAACACTTCCTTTGGCATGCCCTTTGCAGCCTCACTCCAAACGGGGCTCTCCGCTTCATCCATCCCCTGACTCCATACTAGCACCAACGGGCTGCTAAAGCGTTTCGCAGAAAACACCAAGGAACCTGTTTCTCACTCCAAGCACAAAGCGTGCGCAGCACGAGTCTTGGCACAGCAAAACACTTCCTTTGGCATGCCCTTTGCAGCCTCACTCCAAATGGGGCTCTCCGCTTCATCCAGCCCCTGACTCCATACTAGCACCAACGGGCTGCTAAAGCGTTTCGCAGAAAACACCAAGGAACCTGTTTCTCACTCCAAGCACAAAGCGTGCGCAGCACGAGTCTTGGCACAGCAAAACACTTCCTTTGGCATGCCCTTTGCAGCCTCACTCCAAACGGGGCTCTCCGCTTCATCCATCCCCTGACTCCATACTAGCACCAACGGGCTGCTAAAGCGTTTCGCAGAAAACACCAAGGAACCTGTTTCTCACTCCAAGCACAAAGCGTGCGCAGCACGAGTCTTGGCACAGCAAAACACTTCCTTTGGCATGCCCTTTGCAGCCTCACTCCAAACGGGGCTCTCCGCTTCATCCATCCCCTGACTCCATACTAGCACCAACGGGCTGCTAAAGCGTTTCGCAGAAAACACCAAGGAACCTGTTTCTCACTCCAAGCACAAAGCGTGCGCAGCACGAGCCTTGGCACAGCAAAACACTTCCTTTGGCATGCCCTTTGCAGCCTCACTCCAAACGGGGCTCTCCGCTTCATCCATCCCCTGACTCCATACTAGCACCAACGGGCTGCTAAAGCGTTTCGCAGAAAACACCAAGGAACCTGTTTCTCACTCCAACCACAAAGCGTGCGCAGCACGAGTCTTGGCACAGCAAAACACTTCTCTTGGCATGCCCTTTGCAGCCTCACTCCAAACGGGGCTCTCCGCTTCATCCAGCCCCTGACTCCATACTAGCACCAACGGGCTGCTAAAGCGTTTCGCAGAAAACACCAAGGAACCTGTTTCTCACTCCAAGCACAAAGCGTGCGCAGCACGAGTCTTGGCACAGCAGAACACTTCCTTTGGCATGCCCTTTGCAACCTCACTCCAAACGGGGCTCTCCGCTTCATCCATCCCCTGACTCCATACTAGCACCAACGGGCTGCTAAAGCGTTTCGCAGAAAACACCAAGGAACCTGTTTCTCACTCCAAGCACAAAGCGTGCGCAGCACGAGTCTTGGCACAGCAGAACACTTCCTTTGGCATGCCCTTTGCAGCCTCACTCCAAACGGGGCTCTCCGCTTCATCCATCCCCTGACTCCATACTAGCACCAACGGGCTGCTAAAGCGTTTCGCAGAAAACACCAAGGAACCTGTTTCTCACTCCAAGCACAAAGCGTGCGCAGCACGAGTCTTGGCACAGCAGAACACTTCCTTTGGCATGCCCTTTGCAGCCACACTCCAAACGGGGCTCTCCGCTTCATCCATCTCCTGACTCCATACTAGCACCAACGGGCTGCTAAAGCGTTTCGCAGAAAACACCAAGGAACCTGTTTCTCACTCCAAGCACAAAGCGTGCGCAGCACGAGTCTTGGCACAGCAAAACACTTCTCTTGGCATGCCCTTTGCAGCCTCACTCCAAACGGGGCTCTCCGCTTCATCCATCCCCTGACTCCATACTAGCACCAACGGGCTGCTAAAGCGTTTCGCAGAAAACACCAAGGAACCTGTTTCTCACTCCAACCACAAAGCGTGCGCAGCACGAGTCTTGGCACAGCAGAACACTTCCTTTGGCATGCCCTTTGCAGCCTCACTCCAAACGGGGCTCTCCGCTTCATCCAGCCCCTGACTCCATACTAGCACCAACGGGCTGCTAAAGCGTTTCGCAGAAAACACCAAGGAACCTGTTTCTCACTCCAAGCACAAAGCGTGCGCAGCACGAGTCTTGGCACAGCAAAACACTTCCTTTGGCATGCCCTTTGCAGCCTCACTCCAAACGGGGCTCTCCGCTTCATCCATCCCCTGACTCCATACTAGCACCAACGGGCTGCTAAAGCGTTTCGCAGAAAACACCAAGGAACCTGTTTCTCACTCCAACCACAAAGCGTGCGCAGCACGAGTCTTGGCACAGCAGAACACTTCCTTTGGCATGCCCTTTGCAGCCTCACTCCAAACGGGGCTCTCCGCTTCATCCATCCCCTGACTCCATACTAGCACCAACGGGCTGCTAAAGCGTTTCGCAGAAAACACCAAGGAACCTGTTTCTCACTCCAAGCACAAAGCGTGCGCAGCACGAGTCTTGGCACAGCAAAACACTTCCTTTGGCATGCCCTTTGCAGCCTCACTCCAAACGGGGCTCTCCGCTTCATCCATCCCCTGACTCCATACTAGCACCAACGGGCTGCTAAAGCGTTTCGCAGAAAACACCAAGGAACCTGTTTCTCACTCCAAGCACAAAGCGTGCGCAGCACGAGTCTTGGCACAGCAAAACACTTCCTTTGGCATGCCCTTTGCAGCCTCACTCCAAACGGGGCACTCCGCTTCATCCATCCCCTGACTCCATACTAGCACCAACGGGCTGCTAAAGCGTTTCGCAGAAAACACCAAGGAACCTGTTTCTCACTCCAAGCACAAAGCGTGCGCAGCACGAGTCTTGGCACAGCAAAACACTTCCTTTGGCATGCCCTTTGCAGCCTCACTCCAAACGGGGCTCTCCGCTTCATCCATCCCCTGACTCCATACTAGCACCAACGGGCTGCTAAAGCGTTTCGCAGAAAACACCAAGGAACCTGTTTCTCACTCCAAGCACAAAGCGTGCGCAGCACGAGTCTTGGCACAGCAGAACACTTCCTTTGGCATGCCCTTTGCAGCCTCACTCCAAACGGGGCTCTCCGCTTCATCCATCCCTGACTCCATACTAGCACCAACGGGCTGCTAAAGCGTTTCGCAGAAAACACCAAGGAACCTGTTTCTCACTCCAAGCACAAAGCGTGCGCAGCACGAGTCTTGGCACAGCAGAACACTTCCTTTGGCATGCCCTTTGCAGCCTCACTCCAAACGGGGCTCTCCGCTTCATCCATCCCTGACTCCATACTAGCACCAACGGGCTGCTAAAGCGTTTCGCAGAAAACACCAAGGAACCTGTTTCTCACTCCAACCACAAAGCGTGCGCAGCACGAGTCTTGGCACAGCAAAACACTTCCTTTGGCATGCCCTTTGCAGCCTCACTCCAAACGGGGCTCTCCGCTTCATCCATCCCCTGACTCCATACTAGCACCAACGGGCTGCTAAAGCGTTTCGCAGAAAACACCAAGGAACCTGTTTCTCACTCCAAGCACAAAGCGTGCGCAGCACGAGTCTTGGCACAGCAGAACACTTCCTTTGGCATGCCCTTTGCAGCCTCACTCCAAACGGGGCTCTCCGCTTCATCCATCCCTGACTCCATACTAGCACCAACGGGCTGCTAAAGCGTTTCGCAGAAAACACCAAGGAACCTGTTTCTCACTCCAACCACAAAGCGTGCGCAGCACGAGTCTTGGCACAGCAAAACACTTCCTTTGGCATGCCCTTTGCAGCCTCACTCCAAACGGGGCTCTCCGCTTCATCCATCCCCTGACTCCATACAAGCACCAACGGGCTGCTAAAGCGTTTCGCAGAAAACACCAAGGAACCTGTTTCTCACTCCAAGCACAAAGCGTGCGCAGCACGAGTCTTGGCACAGCAGAACACTTCCTTTGGCATGCCCTTTGCAGCCTCACTCCAAACGGGGCTCTCCGCTTCATCCAGCCCCTGACTCCATACTAGCACCAACGGGCTGCTAAAGCGTTTCGCAGAAAACACCAAGGAACCTGTTTCTCACTCCAAGCACAAAGCGTGCGCAGCACGAGTCTTGGCACAGCAAAACACTTCCTTTGGCATGCCCTTTGCAGCCTCACTCCAAACGGGGCTCTCCGCTTCATCCATCCCCTGACTCCATACTAGCACCAACAGGCTGCTAAAGCGTTTCGCAGAAAACACCAAGGAACCTGTTTCTCACTCCAAGCACAAAGCGTGCGCAGCACGAGTCTTGGCACAGCAAAACACTTCCTTTGGCATGCCCTTTGCAGCCTCACTCCAAACGGGGCTCTCCGCTTCATCCAGCCCCTGACTCCATACTAGCACCAACGGGCTGCTAAAGCGTTTCGCAGAAAACACCAAGGAACCTGTTTCTCACTCCAAGCACAAAGCGTGCGCAGCACGAGTCTTGGCACAGCAAAACACTTCCTTTGGCATGCCCTTTGCAGCCTCACTCCAAACGGGGCTCTCCGCTTCATCCATCCCCTGACTCCATACTAGCACCAACGGGCTGCTAAAGCGTTTCGCAGAAAACACCAAGGAACCTGTTTCTCACTCCAAGCACAAAGCGTGCGCAGCACGAGTCTTGGCACAGCAAAACACTTCTCTTGGCATGCCCTTTGCAGCCTCACTCCAAACGGGGCTCTCCGCTTCATCCATCCCCTGACTCCATACTAGCACCAACGGGCTGCTAAAGCGTTTCGCAGAAAACACCAAGGAACCTGTTTCTCACTCCAAGCACAAAGCGTGCGCAGCACGAGTCTTGGCACAGCAGAACACTTCCTTTGGCATGCCCTTTGCAGCCTCACTCCAAACGGGGCTCTCCGCTTCATCCATCCCTGACTCCATACTAGCACCAACGGGCTGCTAAAGCGTTTCGCAGAAAACACCAAGGAACCTGTTTCTCACTCCAAGCACAAAGCGTGCGCAGCACGAGTCTTGGCACAGCAAAACACTTCCTTTGGCATGCCCTTTGCAGCCTCACTCCAAACGGGGCTCTCCGCTTCATCCATCCCCTGACTCCATACTAGCACCAACGGGCTGCTAAAGCGTTTCGCAGAAAACACCAAGGAACCTGTTTCTCACTCCAAGCACAAAGCGTGCGCAGCACGAGTCTTGGCACAGCAAAACACTTCCTTTGGCATGCCCTTTGCAGCCTCACTCCAAACGGGGCTCTCCGCTTCATCCATCCCCTGACTCCATACTAGCACCAACGGGCTGCTAAAGCGTTTCGCAGAAAACACCAAGGAACCTGTTTCTCACTCCAAGCACAAAGCGTGCGCAGCACGAGCCTTGGCACAGCAAAACACTTCCTTTGGCATGCCCTTTGCAGCCTCACTCCAAACGGGGCTCTCCGCTTCATCCAGCCCCTGACTCCATACTAGCACCAACGGGCTGCTAAAGCGTTTCGCAGAAAACACCAAGGAAGCTGTTTCTCACTCCAAGCACAAAGCGTGCGCAGCACGAGTCTTGGCACAGCAAAACACTTCTCTTGGCATGCCCTTTGCAGCCTCACTCCAAACGGGGCTCTCCGCTTCATCCATCCCCTGACTCCATACTAGCACCAACGGGCTGCTAAAGCGTTTCGCAGAAAACACCAAGGAACCTGTTTCTCACTCCAAGCACAAAGCGTGCGCAGCACGAGTCTTGGCACAGCAGAACACTTCCTTTGGCATGCCCTTTGCAACCTCACTCCAAACGGGGCTCTCCGCTTCATCCATCCCCTGACTCCATACTAGCACCAACGGGCTGCTAAAGCGTTTCGCAGAAAACACCAAGGAACCTGTTTCTCACTCCAAGCACAAAGCGTGCGCAGCACGAGTCTTGGCACAGCAGAACACTTCCTTTGGCATGCCCTTTGCAGCCACACTCCAAACGGGGCTCTCCGCTTCATCCATCTCCTGACTCCATACTAGCACCAACGGGCTGCTAAAGCGTTTCGCAGAAAACACCAAGGAACCTGTTTCTCACTCCAAGCACAAAGCGTGCGCAGCACGAGTCTTGGCACAGCAAAACACTTCTCTTGGCATGCCCTTTGCAGCCTCACTCCAAACGGGGCTCTCCGCTTCATCCATCCCCTGACTCCATACTAGCACCAACGGGCTGCTAAAGCGTTTCGCAGAAAACACCAAGGAACCTGTTTCTCACTCCAACCACAAAGCGTGCGCAGCACGAGTCTTGGCACAGCAGAACACTTCCTTTGGCATGCCCTTTGCAGCCTCACTCCAAACGGGGCTCTCCGCTTCATCCATCCCCTGACTCCATACTAGCACCAACGGGCTGCTAAAGCGTTTCGCAGAAAACACCAAGGAACCTGTTTCTCACTCCAAGCACAAAGCGTGCGCAGCACGAGTCTTGGCACAGCAAAACACTTCCTTTGGCATGCCCTTTGCAGCCTCACTCCAAACGGGGCTCTCCGCTTCATCCATCCCCTGACTCCATACTAGCACCAACGGGCTGCTAAAGCGTTTCGCAGAAAACACCAAGGAACCTGTTTCTCACTCCAAGCACAAAGCGTGCGCAGCACGAGTCTTGG